>NW_026652285.1:97796928-97898081 GCF_009828535.3 Hylobates moloch
GTGAAAAGACTAGAGATCTTAGTATTATAAATTCCTGGGATATAATAAATTTAAAACTAATACAGAGGTAGAGGTAGGAGGATTACTTGAGCCCAGGAGACCAGCCTGGACAACATAGCAACACCCTGTCTCTTCAAAACAAAACAAAACAAAACAAAAAACTAATACAATGCCATCAGGAGGCCACGAGTCTCACAAATTTAGCTTCAAAGCCTAGCCATCATTTATCCCTTCCGTGAAGTTTCAGTTTCCTTCTCTGTACCACAGTAACAGTGAGGAATGTTAGGAGGAGTGAAAAAATTACTACATATCAAGTCCATTAGAGGACTTGGTACAAAATAAGACTTAATAAAATGGAGCTATGGTAATAATGATAAAACTTTCCTTAAAAGGGGGCTTAAATCTCATAGGCTAGATTTTATGAATTTTGTTTCTAAACTAAAACAATAACATCATTTAAAAAGACTTGTTTTAAAGCTAGAAACCTAACAAAATAGAAAGAGGAAAAAAAGGTCATCACGGTTGAAAAAAGAACCCAGCAAGTTATTGTTTTGATACCATAATTAGGAAGAGAAAATGAAAGTCAGCAAAACCACAGTTTTAGAAAAGTGGTTATTAGATTTTCTTCTTTCCACAGTGGAAAAAGTCCTTCCTGTTGAAGAAGGCAGTGAAATTTTATCACAGCTATTGCTATTCATAAATCTTATATCTATTTTAATTCAATCTGGCCCTAGCCTCTGAGTCGCTGCACCACAATTTGATTACTATAACCATACTTTTTAACTGCTGTCAGGAAAGACAGCGCCTTATACAAACATCTGCCGGAACACATGCCTGCGTTCTCCAGCATCAGCTTTAAAACACGCTCTGGTGATGAATCTTTATCTGACACTAATACTTTTTAACTTCACACGGACAATTAAAATGAATTGTTGCTAAATGCACATATAACAAATCAATTTAATCTTTGGTTGCATAGCAGCATATTTTGCAAATTTCCTAAACTTACTTTCTTACATGTATCTTTGTCTAGGTGTTAAACTTCAATTTAACAGAAAGTAAAGTGGAAATACTAATAAAACACAGCTCTTATGATACTCCTATGTAGTTGCAAGCCTCAAAGAATAATGACATTTGAAATTTATCACTGCCATTTTTAAAATCTTCCACATTTCTATGTGGAGAGTACCATTCTGGGCTTCATCGTAAGAGTGACCAAAGCTGAATTCCCTGGCCTGTAGGAATACAACTGAAATTCGGACAAACACACCAAGGATAAGAAACTGGCTCAGATCCGAGCGGTAGACAGTATTCATCTACTATTCATCCACAGTGCCCATCACATTTGCTCTCTGGTTTGTTGTTCGTGGTTCTGTTCCTCTGCTCGGTCAGGTGCACCTAATGTCATGGACCACTGTCATAGTCCTCAGCACTGGGCACGATCATTCACGTGAAGTATAGTTTCTCCACTTGATGGCCATATGGCCGCTCTTGTCTTTTAAGTTCCCCGAGGGCAGTCAGCCCCATCTTATTTATCATTGCATGGTACAGAGCTGGTATGCAATAAATGTTTGAAATGAGCCAGTACAGTGTGGGTGCCTAGTAAATAATATATTCGATGGATAGAGATATGTGAATGAATCCACTCTGCACACCAGAAAAATCAATGGAAATAAACAAACATTTGTGAGGCACACACAGATTCTACGTGTGAAAGCATTCCCCTTCCCCAGTCCCAATATCTTTTTTTTTTTTTTTTTTTTTTTTTACATGTAAGGAAGTTAAGGCTTACAAGATGCAATAACTTGCCCAACCCATATAACTGATAAAAAGATCTAAACCAGTCCGTCAGGTTTCAAGTCCACTGCTAAAGGAAAAACTTTTGTTTTTAAATTTAAAAAAATTTCAAATGTTAACTGTTTTTGTTTTCGCCGTAACAATGACTGCAAGAGTCTAGGAAAAAGAGCTGTGGTACTGGAATAGGAGAAAAAGGAGCTGGATACCAGCTCTGCCACACACTAGTGGGGAATCCTTGAGCACATCACTTTCTCTCTCTCAGCCTGTTCCCTCACCTGGAGGTAATACTCCCTAGATCACTGTTCTGTTAGGATAATTAAGAGGAAAGTTCCAATGTATACACAAAAGATTAACTCTTCAAAAGTTGTAGTTTTCCCATCTGTACCCCCCTACATCTCACTGATGTCAATCACCTCCCTAATCACAAAACCCTGGAATCTTAAAGCCAAAAAGAATCCAAGAGGTCATCTAAGCCACTTTCCTGGTTCTAAACATGCAGAAATCAAGGCTCATAAATGAGAGATGACTTGTCCTACATCAGAGAGAAGGAACTGCATGGCCAGGACTAACACTCAAGTCTTCTGATTCCCTGTCAGTGTTCCTTCTAACACATGGCCTAGTAGTCCTGGAAATCAAGTTTCCATTTTGTATGAATGTCATTAATGAAAATAAAAATCTCGGCTGGGCACAGTGGTTCATACCTGTAATCAGCACTTTGGGAGGCCGAGGCAGGCGGATTACCTGGTCAGGAGTTGGAGACCAGCCTGACCAACATGGTGAAACCCCACCTCTACTAAAAATACAAAAATTAGCCAGGCGTGGTGGCACACACCTGTAATCCCAGCTACTTGGGAGGCTGAGGTAGGAGAATCGCTTAAACTCGGGAGGCGGAGGTTGCAGTGAGCCAAGATCACACCACTGCACTCCAGCCTGGGCGACAGAGACTCCGACTCAAAAAAAAAAAATAAGAAAATAAGACTGAGAATTAGAACACTTGGATTCTATGCCCAGCTAGGTGACCCTAGGCTGTCATTTGATTTCTCTGGATAGAGGTCTTCAAGATAGTAAAATCATGGCCTCGTTCTTCGAGGGAGAAGACAATCTCTCCATTGCAAACCATGCAGAGCAAAGTACCCCAAGATGAGAAGGCTGAATGTAAAATGACACCATCCCTAGTCCCCTCCATACCTACAAGGATTGTCTCCTGGGCTAGACCTCAGTGCTTGATATTCATTCCAACCAGATTCCCTCTTCTAACCTGGTAATTAATCAGGTAGTCAGAAGGTAGTACAACAGTAATCTCGTTGTAACAAAAATACGTCCATGTTGTTTACCTCTTAGTCCCCTAACCTCCAACAATTACAGTCAACACGTCTTAAATGACACCTGACATCTGCCTCATTTAAAATTACTCTCTCGAAAATAAAAGAATAAAATTACCCTATCGTTTTCTCCTCTGAATGGCCTGGTCGGGCTGGGCATCTGAGCGCACATCCCTGTCATCTGAGAGGAAGTGACTGATGGAAGAGGAAGTGTTTGGAAGGTGACTAACGTCTGAAGGCAATTCCTTAGCCAGTTTCAAGGCTGGCTGACAAGCGAGAACAAAGAAGAGGCTTTTTGCTCCACTCTCACCTCAAAGAGCACTGCCTCAGATTCCCCAAACACAAACCAGACATACCCCACCTCCCAAAAAGATGTACAGTGTCTTCAAGGACATGGTTACAGTCTATGATCTGTAGTCAGCAGGTCCAAAACAGCTGCCAATGGGTGACAGAGACTCCGTCTCAAAAAAAATAACATAAAATAAGAAAATAAGAATCTCTGAGAATTAGAACACCTGGATTCTATGCCCAGCTAGGTGACCCTAGGCTGTCATTTGATTTCTCTGGATAGAGGTCTTCAAGATAGTAAAATCATGACCTCGTTCTTTGAGGGAGAAGCCCTCTTTCAGTGCTTCCTAATTCAGGGATGGTTTCATTATCCATCCAGCTCCACAAGCCGGACACAGACCAGGAAATCATCCTTCAAACCCCCTTCTAACCCTGTTCTCTAAATACATCATCAAATCCTGCCACTTTTGCCTACTACTAAATATCTCTTGAATTGATTCACTTCATCTTCATCCTAACAAGCAAGCCCAAGTTACCACTCTCTCACCCAGAGCACTGCAAAAAATGTCTTGATTAGTTTCTCTATCCTCACAAACCCTTCTCAGGGATATACTCGGCAGCACAGCCCCAGGGGTCTTTTCAAAACAAATTTGATTACCTCACCTCCCCATTTAAATCCTTGTTCAAGGCTTCCCCGTGCCATGAGGTTAAAGAGAACACCTCTACCCATCATACCTGGTCTTCCCCCAGAGCTTCACCTTTCACCACGATCTACTTCACCCTAGGGCTCCAGTCACACAACTTTCTTTTGGTTCCTCAAAATTGCCAAATTCCCCTTGCCTCAGACCTTCTGTTCCTCCTTTCTCCTCTCCCTTTTCTTAGCTAGTTCTTACTCATCCTTTCACTCTCAGATCAAAAGATTTTAACCCAAGCCTGACAAACATGTTCTTTCCATGGCAAGAGTCTGCCTTCCTTTGAAAAGCCTTAAGCCAGTGGTGAATTCTACCTCATGGAATTTTTAGAAGATGGCTCCACCTCAAAGGAAGCCACCACAGACTGGCAAGGTTCACAGCTAACTGCAGAAATGAGGCCTAGACAGTGAGCTCAGGGTGTAAGAAGTTAGTTTTAAGAACTCAGCATAGAGGATTTAACTTCAGAGTAGAATGCCGAAAACATTTTGTTGTGATTCCTATTTAACTCATTACGAATTGACCATCAAGACAAAAATCCCAATGTCTTCCCTTGGGATTTTCAGTATAACATGAAGCAACAGCAACAGGAGAGAATTAATATAATGGTAAGGAGGAAATAATCTCACAAAGAGATGTCTTTAATGAATTTGATCCTTCTTTTTCAGACACCATCTTGCTCTGTCACCTAGGCTGGAGTGCAGTGGTGCAATCACAGCTCACTGCAGCCTCAACCTCCTGGGCTCAAGTGATCCTTCCGCCTCAGCCTCCCAACATGCTGGGGTTACAGGCATGAGCCACTGTGCCCGGTGATCCTTCTATACCATATACCGGAATACGTAAAAGGTAGTGAATATCTAATCTCCATCTTCTTTTAGAAATAGAATAGACTAACAAAAACTGATCTATGAAAGGAAGACTAGGCCGGGCGCGGTGGCTCACGCTTGTAATCCCAGCACTTTGGGAGGCTGAGGCAGGCGGATCACGAGGTCAGGGGATCGAGACCACAGTGAAACCCCATCTCTACTAAAAATACAAAAAATTTAGCCAGGCATGGTGGCGGGCGCCTGTAGTCCCAGCTACTCGGAGAGGCTGAGGCAGGAGAATGGCGTGAACCCGGGAGGCGGAGCTTGCAGTGAGCCGAGATTGCGCTACTGCGCTCCAGCCTGGGCGACAGAGAGAGACTCCGTCTCAAAAAAAAAAAAGAAAGGAAGACTAGCAAAATACAGTCGCAGTGATAAGTAGCCAAGATAATAACTGCTAAAATCATGTTGAGACTTTTCTTTAAAAAAGTATGTAGGTTGGACGCAGTGGCTCACACCTGTAATCCCAGCACTTTGGGAGGCCGAGGCAGGCAGATCACCTGAGGTCCAGAGTTTGAGACCAGCCTGGCCAACATGGTGAAACCCCATCTCTATTAAAAATTCAAAAATTAGCCAGGTGTGTTGGCAGGCGCCTGTAATCCCAGCTACTCGGGAGGCTGAGGCGGGAGAAATCACTTGAACCTGGGAAGCAGGGGCTGCAGTGAGCTGAGATGTGCGACTGTCTCAAAAAAACAAAACAAAACAAAAGTATGTAAATGAAGCCACTGAACAACTGAGACAGACAGCTCCTAATTCAAAATATAGTCACTCTAGATTTATCTCTTACTGGGCACTAAGCAAGCAAAGCCCTGGAGAACTCTTACTGAAAGGAGCAGTAGTGGACTTCCCGTATTATGCAGCCAACTTCTTTCTTCATTCATGGTTACCCCCGCACCCCCACCAGCTGAGTAGGGGTTGGGGGTAAAGGAGAAGGAAGTAAGGCCAGAAGACCCTTAGGCTCAAGGCCACTGCCTCAGCTCAGGGAGCATTAAGTAAAAGCTGCTTTCTAGAAACATAGCCAACACTAAAAAGCCCAGGCTACTTTTTTTTTTCTTTGGGAAAGAGATCCAGAAGCAAACGTAGTTTAACATATTAGAAGGGACCATTCCCACAAGAATAGCATATTTTCCAAGTTCAGATGAGGTGCCTTTTCCGCTAAGGGCAATTTTTCTTTTTACATGATTTCAATTCGCTGACCTTTTCTGAGTTTGCAACATTTCTCGGTGGCTTCATGCTTTTCTGCAAAGTTTTAAGTGACTTTCTTTGAAGAGAGCTATTTAATGCCAATGACTGTAGAAAACATTTGTTCATAATTATCCAGACATAGACTGGAACAATGCTGAAACAAGAGCAGCATGCAAAAATGTATTTAAGGACTATCATCCCAAAATGCTGCTAAAAGCTATTAACCAGTATGTGTTAATTGCCACAGCATTCATATTAATTTTCACTTCAGGCTCGACATTGTGGAATATTTCCCCTGATACATTTTAAACAAAGTTTAATTTAAGGAACTGCTTCTATCAACACTTATGAAAATTAACAGCCAAGCAATTAGCACTCATGAATTATCCCTTCCCCCATGCTCTCTGCAGCTTCCCTGTTAAAACAGTTTCTAATAGAGAAATGGTTACTTTCTAACAAGTTAACACAATCAAAGTCACAGTTATCTATATGAACCAGAACTGGTTTGCTCTTTCAAGCACTTGTCAAGTCAAACATTCCCCTTATATTTAGAAAACAGTATTAAGCTAACATTTTAGAAACTGCCAAGCGATCACCAATATTGAACCATTTTCTCACCGAAAGTTTAAAAAAAAATAGCCATTCCTCCACCCACCCAAAGGAAGTAATTACTTGTCTCAATCTTCCTAGTGAAGGACCAAAACCCCACTGGACTCCCTGAACTTCAACATGCAGACCATTTTCACCCACTCTGCTGTACTTCTTCTTTATGACACTATTCTAAAATCCTGGCTTTTAAAAACACATTCCCTCTCATTCAATCCTCTCAACCACATAATGAAGTACGTGGAAGAGACCGTCACTGCCCCATCATCAGTGCCCTGTGTCACCCCTTTACAAGAGAAAGCAGCAGAAGTGGGATATTTGTTGAGTGTTTCCTATGTGCTACGTGTCCTGCTAAGCACGTCCTGCTCATTTCATCCTCCTGAGGAAGATACACTGTCATCATTTCTTTCACAGATCAGGACTGGAACTTGTAGAGAAAAAACATTTTTTCCTTCTACCCTTGTAAATGCTTGGCTGAGGCCCCTGTAACAAGAAACAGAGTAACAAAAGACAAGCACACAAATTTATTTAACCTAAATTTTACATGACATAGAGCCTTCATAAGAAAACGAAGACCCAAGAAACCGTTGGTTAAATCTGAGGGTTTTTATATTAAGTTTGACGAAAAGCGGAAAGTCATGTGGAAAATATGATAGGAAAAAGATAGGAAGTAAGTGTTGTAAACTGTGGGGAAATTTAGCAAAGCCTGTTCTTTAAGATTCGTCTTCGGAGATGAGGATGCTCCTTTTCTCTAGGCAGAGGGAGAACACGTCTCACATGAGGGCCTTGTGACCTGCTTAGGGGAGAAGGGCAGGGGAAGATGAGAGTTCTTCCTGCCATTTCTCAAGTTCCTTCAGCTTATGATATTCAATATTCCAAGGTACCACATTTTGGGGTAGTGTGTCCTGAACCCCAAGCTTCATGAGGTTAAGTAGCTAGCCTGAAGTCACACCGTAAGTGGAGCCATGGGGATTTGAACTGAGGCTTTACTACAGAATAGGTCGCTTTATTAAACAACGCTGCCTCTCACTGTGCTAGATGCTTCATCCTAGCATTATCCTATTTGATGGTCTCATGACCCTTGTGAGGAACTCACACCCATCCCCTTTCAGAGGTGAGAAACTGACTGAGATGACACAACTTACTAATCAGTCCTTTTTTTTTTTATTACTAACTGTATTGACAGGAAATGGCTTCTTGAACTTCTGATGGTCTATTAAGGATAATATCTGCAAATGCAATTTGACCAGAATAGTGATAATGTGCTAGGAAAAGAGTCTCAAGAAAGTGATATGGCATAAAATGGATAGGGTTGGACTTCCTTCTTAAAACATAACCTAATCTGAAACAGGTGGAGAAACAGGGCAGAAAATCCACATATTTTGAGGCACTTAAATCAGTGCTGAATGTCTATTGCCTCTCAGCAAAGCCCACTCCCCGATCACCTCAAAGCAACCTCTTGTCACAACCAACAGCTCCCACATCCAGTGAAATCAGAAGGACTGGCACAAGAAGTTTTCCAATTGTCTCAACCTCTAGAATAGAGGTTTTGTGTCACTAACGAGGCTATTCGGGGGTTCCGTTCTCAACAATGCTTAAGAATTCAGGCAGATGGCTGAGGCTGGTTTTGCGGATCTGACCAAAGCATGCCCTAAAACTGCTTGGCAATCAACCTTGAACTTTTTTCAAATGATCAGTAAACAGTTATTGATAATCCAGCCTCTAAAACAGATCACAGACAACATCACCAATTTGCTAAAGAAATAATATGAAAATGATAAACCTGACCCCAAAAATTGTCAAAATTACAATAAGGCACATGCCTAAGTACAGCCTTTCCCTCTCAATTTCATGCCTTAAAAAATTATCAGCCAACCACAATTTTAAAAAGCTTTTTATAAAATTATTAACCAGCTAAAGGAACCAAAAATTACTTGGAAATATTCACTTTAATTTAGCACATTAGCTAAGAGATGCTCACCCTTAGAATCATAAAAACCAACAAGCCGGTTGGCACAAACTGTTAAGAACACTGGATGTGCCTGCTTGACTAAAATGTAATAGTAAAGCCATAGCAAAAGCAAAATCCTTTCTTCAAATCTAACACTAGCTTAATCTTAAGGAGGATTTCACAGCAGTTAGTCTCTTGAGGAAATACATAATTAAGTAGTTTTTTAGCATATTTAATTAGACCCCAAACTCTTCCCTGTCCCCTTCTCTCCCCAATTATGTACTATTTGCCCAAGAGACCTAAGCAACTCAGTTAATTATGTAAATAAGGCAAGAGTTATTCCCAAGAAAAGCATTGTGAATATTTGTAGGGGGAAAAAAAAACTGTACATATTTTAGAGGATTTAACAAATCTTTGTAAAAAAAAAAAAAAAAGGAGTATCAAAATACATAGAAAACCCTTACATTTGAGGCAAAAAGCATGGCATTCCAATGACAAGACAGTGAATCATAAAACAAGACACTCATTTCATTTATTAAATATGAGCCGAATAAAAATAAAATAATTTTAAGTTACAACAGTAACAAAAATTTAGTGCTGAACGTCGGATGATTTATGGGAGGAATCAATCTGGAAATTATTAAGAGTCGAGTCTCACGGAAAAGGCTTTATTATCAAGGGGTTGACATGATCTTAACTCTAGAGGCAGCCATGGTGCTGTTATAACTACTACAATCCCATTATTATGCAATCACAAAATGCTAATTTGATCATTTTGAGGTGTTATTTGAATAGTCATTTTAATTTCTAGGTTACAAAAAGGCTTGACTCAAGTATAATTCTCTATTAATCACTGAGATGTCATTGTATATCATATTGATGCATTTCACAAAGATAAAGAAAGACTAATTTAATATGTACAGTACAATATCCTTCAAATATTAGCCATTTTCATTACATATCTGCCAAATGCATCAATATTAAATAATAGATGAGAACAAGGGTTTAATTGTATTTTAGCAATTGTAATATGTAAGATAATAATACAATAGCATCACATAAGATAGACTTATCAATATCTAAATCTTTCTTAATCAATGCATAATGGTGACTGCTCTGTACTCACATCCTTTGCGGATTACAAATGGACTTGCTATGACAAAAGCATTGAGAGTCTTCAGTGTAAACACACATCTAGCGAGAATAATTCCTTTGTGACTAAGGAGATGGTTTACTTTTTATTTTCCCGCTGGTACTTCAGAAGTTAGATATATACACACCAAGCAGAGTTCACAACCTTGTGACAAATCCAAACCTAAGTAATTAATAATAAAATCTACGGTATAAAGAGAATTCTAGAGTATTTTAAAAGATCTGTGCTATTTTTTGATATAAACACATTATCACACATTAACTATTCCAGAAATTACATCTTCAAACAATGAGGATGGTATCAGGCAATGGAAGCAAATAAATTCCAGCTGCTTATCCTAATCCCAAGAATAACTTCTCACATGTCTAAATGAATCCATTGTAGTATTTTTTTTTAAACCCTATGTAGTCCAACTCGCCATGTTCCAGAGGCTGACATTCCTGTCCCCTGGGGGAACTTCCTTCTCTGTGCTACATTCCACAAAACAGGAGAAAGCAGCAAGGGCAGACAAAAGAGAAGCTTTACATCAATACAGTCTATAACTTACTAAAAGTGCTGTCAGATGTTTTTTGGAGGAAACTTCCAGAGCATATTAAGACCTTTATATTACTTATGCATTTTGTTTCTAGTTTTTACTCTTATCCCCCAGAAACATCAATAACCTCATGTGCCAATGGCCATACATGCTCACTGAAACCTATGGAAACCTGCTGAATTGTAGGAAGCAAAAGTCTTTCGAAGAGAAAACATCTCTGCTCAAAGAGGACAACTGACAGAACCAGCTCATGAAAAAAAGAAAAAAATCAAGCATAAGCAAAAAGCTGTGTGTTTATTAACTGCAATGGCGTTGAAATAAGACAAATTATACACGACACCTCCAGGCAAAGAGCTATCACTCAGCACCCCACACCACTGCCAGACAGCAAACATCATGGCAATAAATACAAAAATCAACCGCTACTGTCTTCTGAACAAGGCCCTGCTCAGGTCAGCACAGAGACACAGGAAGACAGGGGGTTGGGGAAGGGGTGCTGCACATGAAACTAGGATCCACCTGAAATAGTGGCCATGTTTCTAAAAGGAAAACAAACACACTTTGATTTTATAACAGCAAACTGTTAGCACAAACAGGCAAAAAATAAAGTTAGTCTCCATAGCAAATGTCAACATCCCCCTACAGTGAAATACTGAAATGCAAGCAATAGCCTAGAATTCTGAAATGAAACTCAGATCTCAACAATTTCTGCAGTTATAATAATCAGCCAAGACAATGCAAGTTGCCTCCCAGAACCACTTTCAAGGCTTTCCCAATACAATTAGACCTTGATTAATCACAATCTAACTAATCCAACTTCTCAAGTATACTTAGAAGATAAAACGGATTAAAAATATACACATATATATTTCTCTCTCCCTTCCTCCCCCTCCCCTTTCTCTCATATATATATATATATATATATATAAACATATGTATATACATATATACACACACACACACACACACACATATATGTGTTGGGAGGATTAAAATACAACAGTCCTGAGATATCTATACACAGAGAAAGAGAGAATGAAAGAGCATAGGACTGTTTTTGTTTTAATCCTCCCAAATATATTACTGTGGAAACAACACTGAAACCAAATTCATACCTTTACATCAACAGTCTTAGAAAATGTAAGTGACATTCTGTAACTGTCAACTGATATTCTACGAAGCATTTCTGAAACCCTAAATCTAATAATAATACCAACAACTCCACTCAATTACAGTTTTACTTAAAGGGACAAAGTCTCATTTTTACTTACCTTGCCATCAAATTTGGAATACTCGTTAAAGGGGTTATTCAGCTGCAGAGGGCACTGTTCTAGGCGTACAGATAATATTGACTGCTTCCCAGAAATTGGAGGCTTCTCTTTGAGAGATTTTTTTTCAAACAGTGACTTTAACTCCTGGGCTGTGATACAAGAGGAAGAAAAACATCTTTGTGATTACATGGAGACAATTTGTCCACCTTCCCTAAAAAGTCTTCCTTAGAACCTTAAGGAAGGAGCACCCAGAGACATGTTCAGGTTGGATGTATGCAGAAAGCCCCACAATATACTGTGCACTGAAAAGGCAGAGCACGGAAGAACGTGCAGGCCAGGATAGTCAATTTGGAAAGAGAAGGGGTTAAGGGAGGAGGGAGAATCAGACAAAGTAACAAAGGAGCCATTTTATAAGAAGAGCACTCACAGCCAGGAGACCTGAGCTTTGGCCCAGCTTTGCTACTAACAGCAAGCTATGTGATAATGGACACTTCTCTAAACCTCTCTGGGCTTGTCAAACTAGAAAATCTCAAAGATCTCTCCTGCCTGTAATATTATGTGATTTTGGAATTCTAGTTCTTCAAAGTCAAGATCTACATATTAATCCTCTAACACTCTCCAGTTGCACCTTGCACAAACTCTTGATGCCAAAGATGAAGAGGAGAAAAAGAGAAAGGATATTTATAATAACAGTAGCTAACATTTATTGCTGCTTGGCCTTTTGGCTAAGATCAAGTGTAGTAACAGTAGCTAACATTTATTTAGCAAGTCAATATATCTCATTTAATCGTTATAACAAGCCTATGAGGTAGATACTAGCGTTATCTCAGATGTGTCAATGTGGAAACAAGCTTAGAATATTTTGATTAGCCCTGGACCACACAGCTAATAAGTAACAGAACTAGAATTTGCACCTGACCAAGGCTCTTATACATTAGGACACTAATGAACAAGGTAGACACTGAATAAATTTTGTTGCATGAATGAATGATTGAAATAATTCAGATTAAAATTATTAAATCTGAATTATTATTCATTAGTGAACCAAGACAAGTTCTGTAACTTTTCAAAGATCATTTAATTCTCTAAATCAACTGGAATATCAATCAAGGTGGCGGTAGCTAGATAAATGGCTATGAGGAAATGTCCACACTTAAAGTTTTTAAATAAATTAATCTGAGACTTTAAAATCTGCAATAGACATGTTCAACCCCATTCCACTTTAGCATAGTCAAATTAAACCAAGAGAGAGAACAGAACTCCAAAACAGTCACTTAGAACTTTCAAAAAAAAAAATGTAACTGCAGCTGGGCACCGTGGCTCAAACCTGTAATCCCAGCACTTTGGAAAGGCAAGGTGGGAGGCTCACTTGAGCACAGGAGTTCGACATAATAAACATATTAAACACAGATTTGAAGAGGAATTAGACTATAATTCAATTAAAGTAATATTTTAAATATGGGAAGTACTTTTCTACCTGCAATCTATTACCAGTTTCATGGTTACAATTGGGAAAGAAATGATCCTTTATTAAGCATCTATTATGAGCCAGGATCAATAGTAGGTATTTTCCTCACCTGGCACAGTCAGTCTTCACAGATCCTAAGAGAGATGTTACTACTAGCTCCATGAAGAAACTGAGGAATCCCAAACACAAGTAATGGATAGATTTCACACAGCTGTTACCAATAGGGTTAGGTGCAATGTGATGCTATGATTAACCATTCTCAGACATTCACACTCAGACCTCTCTCCTCAACCTAACACCTCCTCCCCTCTTCCTCCTTTGTCGAGGCTTGGAGAACAGAAACAACCAAAGAGAACTTTTGCATGCTCTCATCTGCTCTTCTATCTGCCTGTCCTCCTATTACCATGGATGAATTCCCTCTGCCCTTACCTTAGGCCAGCCCTTCCCTTGTGCACTAAATCCCATCCCTCTTGCCAACTCATGAACAGCTCTCCAGCAATTCTCTTCTCTCTCTTCCATTGTCAATTTTTCTCTCACTGAAGTAGTCACATCAGCACACAGTACTGAAACACTGCTCATTAAAAAAAAAAAAAAATCCTCTCTCTATCCCATACTCCCTCCCTTCTGGTTACTACCATATTTTTCTGCTTCTTAAAATGTCTGTCTATATTCTTCCTGTCCAGTCCCTCCACTTCCATTCAATCAAATCTACTCCAAGCAGGCATATTCAGGCCACACTACTCCACCAAAGCAGCTTTCATCAAGGTCACCAATGATCCCTTTGTTGCTAAATCTGTTGGTCAATTTTTAATCCTCATCTTACAAGATGTCTTGGTAGCATTTGACACAGTTCCTCACTCCCTCCTGTTTTAACATTTTTTTCACTTGCTCCCCAGGACTCCACTCTATCTGGCTTTGATACTCTCAGGCTACTTCTTCTCGGTCCCTCTGCTGATTCATCTCATTTCCCCCTTGAATCACTGGCATTTCCCAAGGCACAGCACTTGGACCTCTTCTCAATCTACATTCACACCACTGGTGATCTCATCCAGTCGTATGCTTTTAAATACCATCTATAAGGGGTAAAACTAAATTGTGGTGACATAAATCAGAACAATGCTTGCCTCTGGGGAGTGAAATGACTAAAAAGGGGCACCAGGGAACTTTTTTGGGGTGACAGAATTGCTCCATACTTGTCTGGGATGCTAGTTATATAAATGTATATGTCTGTCAAAAGTTCTTGAGCTGTACATTTAATATCTGTACATTTCACTATATGTAAAGCATACCTCAAAAAAAGTAAATAAATAAAAAGGGAAACCCCAAGTAAGTATCTTCTACATGCTAGTACCTCTCAATGGTTATTTCTAACCCCAAACACTCCCTGAAATTATAGACCTCCAACTTTCTACTGGGCACTTTCACTTGGATGTCCACCAGGCACCTCAAGTGTTACTTATTCGTAACCAAACTCTTGATCTTTCCCCAAAGCTCCCACTCCCACAGTCTCCTCAGTTAATGGCAGTTCAGTTCTATTAGGCCAAAAACTTGGGGGTCCTCCTAACTTCTTACATCCTACCCATCAACCAACACTTCAAAAGCTATTCAGAACCATGGCAACCGCTAGCAACGCTGTATTATCATCACCTTAAAACCCGCTTTACTGTTTCTGCCCTTGCCTCCTCATCCCAACCCTTGTTCCTTCCTGACACAGCCGCCAATACGAGTCTTTTAAAATACAAGTTACAAACTTCAGAATGAGGAGAAAAATTGATAAATCTGACCACATGAAAAGGAAACACTTTTGTATGGGAAAAAAGTAAAAAGACAAATGATAAATTAGGAAAGAATAAAGGTCAATATTCCTAATATGTAAATATTCTAAAAGTAAAGAAGACACTGAACAACACACATAGAAAAATAAGACAAAAATATGGAATGTTCACAGAAAAAGAAATGTAAACAGCTCTTAAATGGAAAGATTCTCAACCACATTCATAAGAGATTTGCAAATTAAAACTACATTTCATCAGATTGGCAAAAATCTAAAGATTTGAGGCTCTGAGGACATAGACACTCTATAAAACAGCGAAAGTCCTATGGGAATTTCCTATCAAGGAAAATCACATCTTCATTTACCCTCTGACCCAACAATACCACTTAGATACACTGGTAAAACAAAACTTTAAAAAATATGCATAAAACTATTCCCTGCAGTGCCATTTGCAAAAGCAAAGCCTGAAAACAAACAAACATCCCTCACCAGGGCATGGGTTGGCACTGGTACATCCGTACCACAGAGTATTATGCAGCTGTAAAATGGAATGAAGTTTATCTCTATATATTGCTCCAGAAAAATCCTCGGAATATATTACTAAATGAAAAAAGTATTGTACAAAACAGTATGTATAGTATGCTATCTTTAATCTAAAAAGAGGATACAAATATAAATATGCTTACATATAGTTTTAAACAGACAAAAAACCTTTTTAAAAATGACTATAAAAGAGTGAAGGGAACAGAAAGTGAAGCTAGATTTCTCTGACTTTATCTTGCTTTATGTTTCTGACTTTGAAGCCATGTCAATGTTTTAAATAATTATAAAAGAAAATTAAAAGCATAACCTCTAAAAACAAAGGCAAAATGAAATACATGAACCTAAGTATAATAATGACTTGGCAGATTAACTACAAAGAGGGGAATTATTTTAAATAACTTTGTTACCCAGCAAATGACCCAATTTCTTCAACAAATAAATTATAAGAAAAAAGTGAAAGAGAAGCTATAGATTGAAAAATGAGACATTAACCAAAGTAGTAGATGGATCTTAGATCCAACCATGAACAAACCAATAGGGAAAAAATAAAAATTTGAGATGATTAGGGAAATATGAACAATTGGATATTTAATAATATTAAATAATTGTTTCTTGGCCAGGCACTGTGGCACACGACTGTAATTCCAGCACTTCGGGAGGCCAAGATGGGCAGATCACTTGAGCCCAGGAGTTCAAGACCAGCCTGGACAACATGGCAAAATCCCATCTCTACAAAATATGCAAAAATTAGCCAGGAATGGTGACATGTGCCTGTAGTCCCAGCTGCTTGGAAGGCTGAGGAGGAAGAATCACTTGAACCCAGGAGGTTGAGGTTGTAGTGAGCCATGTTCATGCCACTGCATTCTAGCCCCAGTGAGAGTGCAAGACCCTGTTTCAAAACAAAAATGTTTTTTCTGACCGGGCACGGTGGCTCACGCCTGTAATCCCAGCACTTTGGGAGGCCGAGGTGGGTGGATCACGAGGTCAGGAGATCGAGACCATCCTGGCTAAGAGAGTGAAGCCCTGTCTCTACTAAAAATACAAAAAATTAGCCGGGCGTGGTGGCAGGTGCCTGTAGTCCCAGCTACTTGGGAGGCTGAGGCAGGTGAATGGCGTGAACCCAGGAGGCGGAGCTTGCAGTGAGCCGAGATTGTGCCACTGCACTCCAGCCTGGGCGACAGAGCGAGACTCCGTCTCAAAAAAAATAAAATAAAAATAAAATTTTTCTTTATATTATAAAGAAATTATTTTAAATGTTTTTCAATGTAATTATTAAACATTTCTTTATAATAATTAACATAAATAATTTTAAATGATATAAAGAATATTAAAATAATATTAGTTTTTTGGAGAGTAGTAGTGCCACAGTTTTATTATGTGTTAAAAATACAAAGTATTTAGGTACGAAATTATATAGTAGCTGGGATTTGCTTAAAAATAATCTGGGAGGGCTGGTCGTAAAATGTATAAATCAAACAGGACCAGCCATGTACTGTTTATTGTTGAAGCTGGCAGATGAGTGAAGGGAGTTCATTAAACCATTCTCTCTACTTCTGTGTATGTCTGAAATTTTCTACAATAAAAAGGTTTTTTTTAAGGAAATTTAAACTGGGGGAAAAGAAGTCACATATCACATCACTACTCTGATCAAATCACCTCAGAGAAAAAATACAATTCCTTACCAGACCCTCCATAAGTAGGAACCCCACTACTGACTTCTCTGATCCCACTCTTCCCGTGCTTACTGTGCTCTAACCAACAGGCATCCTTCCTTGTTATTCTATTTTTTGAATACACCAGGCACGTTTCTGCCTCAGAATCTTTGCACTTGCTATTTCCTCCTCTTAGAACACTCATCTCCCGATATATGCATGACTCACTCCTCCACTTCCTTTAGATCTCTGCTCAAACAGTACCTTTCTAATGAGCCCTTCCTTGGCCACCCTACACAAAATAGCAAAATTCTCTGCCTAGGATTCCTTATCCCCCTTACCTGGCTATATTCTTCTCCACGCCATTTATCCATTCTGGCATATTATCTTTACTGTTTATCTACCCCCAATCGAATATAAGCCCCATGAAGACAAGGACTTTGTCTTGTTCACTATTTGTTGAAGGAATAATTTATTATTTTTTAATAATAAATATTTGTTGAATGAATAACTCTGGACCAGAGAATTAGAAAAAGTTGCTGGGGTAGGGTATAGGAAGGGAGGACAGAGAGAGAGCAGATGGGTAGAAAGAAGCCAAGACAAGATGGGGGAAGTCATGAGAGCCCTTCCTTCTGGTTCCAAGCCATTCATCAGGCAGACTATACTTCTTGAAAGCCCTCCTTCAAGTCGCTTTTTGTTATTTGCAACTAAAAAGTCCTAACCGATATAAACAGTTGGACTTCACCAACAAACACAAAACTAAAAAAATACATAGCCTGGAAATTTAATTATCATCAGCTTTATGAAAAAGCACACACTATAGCATTCAGAAGATGAGAATGTGTATTAGAACCTAAGCATGGAACATATTAGAACTATAAGGATTTAGGGAGCGGTGGGATACAAAACAAATATATTAAAATAACAGATTTTGGCCAGGTGTGGTGGCTCACACCTGTAATCCCGGCACTCTGGGAGGCCAAGGCAGGTGGATTACCTGATGTCAGGAGTTCGAGACCAGCCTGGCCAACATGGTGAAACCCTGTCTCTACCAAAAATACGAAAATTAGCTGGGCGTGGTGGTGGGCACCTGTAATCCCAGCTACTTGGAGGACTGAGGCAGGAGAATCACTTGAACCTTGGAGGCGAAGGTTGCAGTGAGCCGAGATCATGCTACTGCACTCCAGCCTGGGCAGTAACAGTAAAACTCCGTCTCAAAAATAAAAAATAAAAATAAAAATAAAATAACAGATTTATTTACAAAAGACCAATAACAAAGTTATGAGGAAGAATGTCCTATTTATCATGGTAGGCTGGGCGTGGTGGCTCATGCCTGTAATCCCAGCACTTTGGAAGGCTGAGGCGAGAAGATCACTTGAGGTCAGGAGTTTGAGACCAGCCTGGCCAACGTGGTGAAACCCCGTCTCTACTAAAAATACAAAAATTAGCCGGGTGTGTTGGCATGTGCCTGATGTTCCAGCTATTCAGGAGGCTGAGGCATGAGAATAGCTCAAACATGGGAGGTGGAGGTTACAGTGAGCCGAGGTCGCACCGCTGCAATCCAGCCTTGGCGACAAAGCGAGACTCCATCTCAAAAAAACAAAATAAAAATACAATGGTAACACAAAATATGTGGAAATAATGTTAATAAGAAATGTAAAAGTGTGGGATCTATATGGAGATAACCACAACATTTTATCTTTATGAACTACTTGTATGCACAAAAAATACAAAAAAGATCATATGAAATATGATTTGAGGTTGGGCATGGTGGCTCACACCTGTAATCCCAGCACTTTAGGAGGCCAAGGCAGGAGGATTGCTTGAGTCAAGGAGTTTAAGACCAGCCTCGGCAACACAGGGAGACCCTCCATCTACAAAATATTGTAAAAATTGGCCAGGCATGGTAGCATGCACCTGTGTGGCATAGTTACTTGAGAGACTGAGGCAGGAGGATTGCTTGGGCCCAGGAGGTCAAGGCTGCAGTGAGTCATGATCATGCCACTGCACTCCAGCTTGGGTGACAGAGCGAGACCCTGTGTCAAAATATATATCTATATATTTTTATATTAAATATTGAATAGTTTAAAATATATATATTCACATGTATAAATGAAATCTAAAATAAATACATCAAAATGGTAACAACAGCAGTTGCCTCTGGATGTGAGATTACTGGTAGCTTATTTTCATTTTTAATTTTTTTTCTACACAATTTCTTTTTTTGCTTTTTGAGATAGGGTCACCCTCTGTTGCCCAGGCTGGAGTGCTGTGGTGCCCCCATGGCTCACTGCAGCCTTGATGTCCTGGGCTCAAGTGATCCTCCCATCTCAACCTCCTGAGTAGCTGGGACTACAGGAGCATGCCACTATGCCCAGCTAATTATGTGTGTGTGTGTGTGTGTGTGTGTGTGTGTATGTGTGTGTGTAGACGGGATCTCACTATGTTGCTAGGGCTGGCCTCGAACTCTTGGGCTCAAGTGATCCTCCTGCCTTGGCCTCTCCAAGTGCTAGGATTACAGGCATGAGCCACTGTACCTGAATTTTTTTTTTTTTTTTTTTTAACATAGAGGGTTTGGCAACTTCCCCAAACTCTGGCTATAGCTGACAGAGAAGGAAAGGAATAAGACAGCTAGGCACGGTGGCTCACACCTGTAATCCCAGCACTTCGGGAGGCCAAGGCAGGCAGATCACCTGAGGTCAGGAGTTTGAGACCAGCCTGGCCAACATGGTCAAATTCCGTCTCTACTAAAAATAGAAAAATTAGCCAGGCATGGTGGCAGGTGCCTGTAATCCCAGCTACTTGGGAGGCTGAGGCAGGAGAATCATTTTAATCTGGGAGGCGGAGGTTGCAGTGGGCAGAGATCATGCCGCTGCACTCCAGCCTGGGCGACAAAGCAAGACTCAGTCTCAAAAAAAAAAAGAAAAAAAACGGAACAAGAGGACACCAAAGACTCCTCAATACCCAAAGCTTCAGAAGCAGCTTTCTGCCAATGATATTGGAGGGAGCAGAGCAGAGTAGAAAGACTAAAACTTTGGGGTCAAACTGTCCAGGAGGTGAATTCTGGCTTCACCACTTACTACTTATAAGTAACTCCTCTCACTTGTAAAAGAGACATACTAACAGCTAATTTACTGGCTTTGAATGAAGACTAAATAGGCCAGGCACAGTGGCTCACACCTGTAGTCCCAACACTTTGGGAGGCTGAGGCGGGCGGATCACATGAGGCCAGGAGTTCAAGATCAGCCTGGCCAACATGACAAACCCTGTCTCTACTAAAAATGTTTTTTAAAAAATTAGCCAAGCATGGTGGCACACGCCTGTAATCCTAGCCACTAGGGAGGCTGAGGCACAAGAATTGTGTGAACCCCAGAGGCGGATGTCACAGTGAGCCAAAACTGTGCCACTGCACTCCATCCACCCAGGGTGACAAAAGGAGACTCAGTCTCAAAAACAAACAAAAAAGAAATAAATAAACTTAGTGGCTAACATACTATATACCCTGAGCTCATTACTCATCAGAATCACCCAGGGACCTTTTGAAAACCGTAACTTACCCTTAAGAAAGTTCTTTGTAATTCTCCCCACCCTTGAGAATGTACTTTGTGAGAACCACCCCCTGCCCCCAAAACATTGCTCTTAACTCCACCGCCTATCTCAAAACCTATAAGAACTAATGATAATCCCACCACCCTTTGCTGACTCTCTGGAACTCAGCCCGTCTGCACCCAGGTGAAATAAACAGCCTTGTTGCTCAAAAAAAAAAAAAAAAAACTTTGTGGGCCCCAACCCCCATCTACTAAATCAAGAATTCCATAGGTGAGGCCTAGAAATTTATAGGGAATGTTATTATAACATGCACTTTTGGATGCATTTCTGATTTTTATACCTCCAATGTATTTGGGAATCATTACTTAGGAAACCAATAATAGAAGTTACATAAAACTTCACGTACATGTAAATAATTGATATAAATAAGCTACATTGTTGTTTTGCATTATTATTTAACTTCATGCATAAGAAGCCTTATTTGCCAATTAGACTTCGAACTTCTTGAGGAGAGGATTCATGTAGTCCTCCTAGCACTCAGCACAGAATTATTAGGCACACAGGAGTTATGAAAGAAATACTTGTTAAATGATTCAATGAGTAAGGGTAATAACTAATTATGTAAAGAATAAAATACCAATACCATTTTAAAATAATAAAATTAAAGATATTTGGATCTTAATACGACATTATTCCTAACAAAGCACACTTCTGATGATACCATCTTCTTATCTATCCATGCAGTTTTGGTTACAGGAATATTACAAGGATCTTACTCTAAGGTATTTCATTTATCATGTGGTCTCATGGCACATGGATCAGTAAGTTCATAAAGAACTGAGGTATGGATTAGATGGTCTCCACAAACCCTCTATCTCTTCTATGAAAAGGCTGCCCTTATGCTGTGTCTTAAAGGATAAACTGGATGTTGACAGAATAATTGTGGAAGAAGAATACTTCCAGGGAGGTCATCCTATTTAGAATGATGATCCTTCTAGTGGGGAATGAAATAAAACAAAGATAAGAAAAACAAATGAAAGGATTTTAGCAAAGCATAAATAATAGAAAAAGAATGAGGGAATGAAGTTGGGTATGGTGGCATGTGCCTGTAGTCCTAGCTCCTCAGGAGGTTGAGGCACTTGAATCCAGAGTTTGAGGCCAGCCAATTACCCGTCAAAAATTCTCAATAAAGATCAAAAAGATTTAGATGTGGCATTTCTTGCTGAGAGAGTACGTCTGTTGGAGATGTATAAAAATAGGATGGCTGCTCAGTTTGCCAGGTAGACATTTAGTGGACTGCTGATTCCACTTTTCTAACATGCTTCAATACACCCAGAATGCCAAGCTGTGGTTTAATGATAGGACCCAGCCTAAGGGAGAATCCAAAGACATTCTTTTGTGCATTGATGAGTTTCACTCTAACCATCAGGAATGACTACCAGGCAGGCTGCTGGTCTGGCCAGAATCAGGGAATAACAGTTCAAGCATGAACATACACATTAAAGAGCTTCTCCAGAAGTAAGACCACAGGCTCAATTATCAAAATCCGTGAGACACAGAAAAGAGAGGGAAGGAAACTGAAGGAGAGAAGTATAAGAAGTACATGTCTACAATGGACAGTATGGTTACAAATGAAAGCAAAAGGTGACATAACTATTTCTCCAGCATATTCTGTGAAACAATGAACAAAAATTAAAGTAGATTAGACTTTAAAAAATAAGTAGGGGAGCAAATAAAATCCTCTATTTATTAGATGTATCGAAATTTAAGCTGAAGAACTTACTTCTCACATTGTAAAGGGACTCATGCACCTACATTTGATGTACTCTATTCACCGCATTTTCGGGTTGGAGACAATCTCGCTCTGTTGCCCAGGCTGAAGTGCACTGGCGTGATTTTAGCTCTCTGCAACCTCCGCCTCCCAGGTTCAAGCAATTCTCATGCCTCCGCCTCCTGAGTAGCTAGAATTACAGGCACACACCACCACGCCCAGCTAATTCTTATATTTTTAGTAGAGACAGGGTTTCGCCATGTTGGCCAGGCTGATCTTAAAACTCCTGACCTCAAGTGATCTGCCTGCCTCCTGGCTAATTTTTTGTATTTTTAGTAGAAATGGGGTTTCACCATGTTGGCCAGGCTGGCTTCAAACTCCTGGCCTCAAGTGATCTGCCACCTTGGCCTCCAAAAGTGTTGGAATTACAGGTGTGAGCCACAGTGCCTGGCCTCACTGTGTGTTTTATTTAAATTTTTTAAGATATGGAAGTGAAGAAGGCAAATAAAGGGTGGCTGGAGAGACAGAGGAGCTTAAATAAACTGGCTCTGTATTCATTGATCAAGAAGAGATTAATAAGAACTGCATTAAGATATATAAAAAATTTGAAGAAAGTGAATAAGATAAGTGATATAAAGTATTTTCAAGTTTGTATTAAATACAACAAAGAGAAACATTAACTGGATCAACAGAAGGGGCTAGCCTAGTGAGATTTTGAAAGTATTCAGAGTAAAACTAAAGAGAAATTCAAGAAGAACGACTGCATTCAAGGAAGTCAGAATGAGATATAAGGAAAAAAAACAAGTAATTGGGACTTCTGGTTCTACACAGTCATCACTTAGTAGCAGCCATGAAGAAAATCATACCTACTAAGGATACTTGAGTTTATAATTATAGTAGGAGAAATCAAGAAGCACTTTACAGAGTGATTTAGTGCAGAGAGACTGGCCTTTATATGCAGGCAGAGCTGGATACAATGGATCTCATTATCACACTACCCTCCATGTTGGGTAACTTTGGCAAGTTCATCAAATCCCTGAGCCTTTGTCTTATCTGTAAACAATAGCAACAATACCTACACCTTGCAAGATCACTGCAATAGAGGTAATGCATGTAAAGTACCTAGTAGAGAACCAGGTAGAGGCTGCTATTAGCATAATAAACCTTAATATTATTAGTCTTATAATTATTGTGTAACAATGGAGCCAATCCACAAATATTTATTAGGTGTCTATTACATGCCAATATGATATTGGGAGGTGCTGGGAGGATACAGAAGACAGACTGCAGATATTTCTTTTAAAGGAGAAAAAAAAAAGAGACAAGTCTAGGAAACATGATATAACCATTATAAAATATTTTAATAGCATTTTATTTCTGAAATTGTTTTTTTCCCCAAGTCTTTTCTTCTTGCTGAGACTGAAGCTTTAAAAGTATATAATATGGCCAGCCTTTATACACATACTATATGAAAATATACTGCAAATGCTAATAATACCAGCCAACATAATGGTTTTTACACTAAGGAAAAAGAATCTGCATATATGCAAAAAAGACTGTTACTAGACCCACTAATGGGGCAAGGGAAAGTCTAGGTTGGAACTGCCAAGAGAAATCTGTAACCTAGAAGCTCATCCAAAATATCACAGGGGCTGGGCGCAGTGGCTCACGCCTATAATCCCAGCACTTTGGGAAGCCAAGGCAGGTGGATCACTTGAGGTCAGGAGCTCGAGACTAGCCTGGCATGGTGAAACCCCATCTCTACTAAAAATACAAAACTTAGCCAGGTATGGTGGTACGTACCTGTAGTCCCAGCTACTTGGGAGGCTGAGGCAGGAGAATCGCTTGAATCAGGGAGGCGGAGGTTGCAGTGAGCCAAGATGGCACCACTGCACACCAGCCTGGGCAAAAAGAGTGAAACTCCGTCTAAAAAAAAAAAAAAAAAATCAAATCATAGGGTACTCCTTGGCCTATATTTTTTTAAAAAATCAGAAAAAAGTACTGACATGACAGCTTGTAAAAAATGTCCCCTGCACACATCAATCCCTGTGACCCAGAGTGAAGGGTGGCCAAAAAGCCAAGAACTAAAGAGCATATAGCTTCAGAGGGTCAAGGCACACAAGAGAAAGAGCTCAAAGCTCAAAACACAAGAGGTATCTAAGCCCAGAGGATTTAAAACGATGAATTAAAAATAAAAGTTCTTATATAATAAACTAAATATATAAACCTCAAATTAAGAATTAAAATCATTTCCATTTACCTGATTGCTTAGAATTTCTTTCTTTCCACTGAATATTTTTGCATTTGATCTGGTTTTGTCTCTCTTTTCGGAGTCGTTCTAATCTTTGAGCTTGAAAAGAAATATTATAACTATAAGTTTGTCAGTGAAAGTTTACCATAAACAAAGACATAATTAACTACCTTTACATGAATAAAGATGTTTTATATTGCATATGTAGAGAAAAAGTCATAAAATTTTAAAGGTGGCACCCCTGAAAAGCAAATACCAACAAAAACATGAAAATATTCTTGATTTATAATTGAAATTAGAGGATATAAAACACTAATAGAGATCATAAAGATAGTATTAACATGGAAGAGAATAATAAAATGTGAAAACTTCTGTGATTAATATGACATTTCATTATATAAATCATTAATAACGGTCTTAAAGGAATTTTAATGCACAAATGAACTGAAGTGAATATTACATTACAGGAATAAAATTACTGTTATGAATTACTCTATCCGTTTCAAAAATTAAAGATAAATGAACTCAGACTAGACTATTAAAGTTTTAAATATAAAATCCTTTATCTAAAAATCATGAAAATTATAAAATGTCAAAGCTATATAAATTAGCATAGCTTTTCTTCAGTGGGCTGAAACAGTTTATAGGTAGTAAAATAAATGATTTGTATCTTTGTAACAGTCAAATCTTAAAAAGAACAATTTTTCTTTTACAAAATTTTAAGATACGCTGCACAGATTAAAAAGCAAATTCTTTGGTCACTAAGACAACCTACAATCTCAATTAATTATTAGCATCTAAGTGCTACCTAAAGAAATTCCAACAAGAGTCACCTAAAAGTATGCATTTGTGATTATATTGCCACTGGCTGATCAACCTTCAAAAATCAGTGAACTGATCCTTTAGAGAAATACCACCCAGCATGCACTTAACAACTGCTGCATACAGAGACCACAATAAAAAAGAAAGTCACAATTGATGCCATCTCTTGAAATGAGTTTTCTCTTGCTAATCTTCAGCTTCCTATCCCAGCATTTTGCTAACACACACAAAAAAATTTCTTTTTCAGCCTCTTTCAAGGTAGGAAATTATACACTTCTGCCTTAGCATTGTGGTAGGGAAACACTGAAAATAATCTTACCAGAAATTTAAACTATGCTGGGAAGAGCATTCTAACAATGTCACTGTATCTAACCAAATTCCACTGAAGAAAAATACATTCAATTGCAATTAATAAATGTGAAGGGTACAGCCAAAGTAATATAATCATAAAGCTCTCAATTTAGCAGCATTCTCCCACTGAAATACATTCAACCTGTCATATAAGATATCATCTCAATAACCTGCAAGGAAGTCAGTTTCAACTAGAGAACTGAGAATCAATGGTTCTAAATTATATTCAAACCTTCACTCAAATCCTATTTTGATAAAAGTTCCTTTAGATACTGGGAAATGCTATTAATTATTTTCATCATGAGAGCAAATTATTCTTATGTTACAGATACTGAATTCTGAACCAAAACCTGAATGTGCCTTTCACTGTAAATTGTATCCAGGTCTAACTCCAATATTCCTTTATGTACATTTTACATTTGGACCATGAAAATAAATATGTAAGTATTTTTAGTGTTCTACTATATCTCCTTGCCATTACCTTTCCTGGGAGTTAGCAGGTTACTGCTAATTTGAAGATTATATTTTCTGATTATCTAAAAAAATTATCTCCTAGAATACCTGTCATATTAGAACCACAATATGTATTCTAAATAGTTTGTCTGAGTAAAAAAAAAAAAAAAGTCCTTGGTTCATCACATTCCCCTTGAAACAAGGCCACCAAAAAAATATAAGTGGGACAATGGGCAATAAGCTTTTAAAGCTAATGCCTAAATACATGTATACCAAAGTTGAGTGTTTTCAAGCCAGAAAAATCAAAAGGTGATCAATTTAAGAAAATAAAGGCGGCCGGGCGCGGTGGCTCACGCTTGTAATCCCAGCACTTTGGGAGGCCGAGACGGGTGGATCACGAGGTCAGGAGATCGAGACCACGGTGAAACCCCGTCTCTACTAAAAATACAAAAAATTAGCCGGGCGTGGTGGCGGGCGCCTGTAGTCCCAGCTACTCGGAGAGGCTGAGGCAGGAGAATGGCGTGAACCCGGGAGGCGGAGCTTGCAGTGAGCCGAGATCGCGCCACTGCACTCCAGCCTGGGTGCCTGGGTGACAGAGCGAGACTCCGTCTCAAAAAATAATAATAATAATAAATAAATAAATAAATAAATAAATAAATAAATAAATAAATAAAGGCAAAGTATCAAAAACAGTGGCCCCTTTTCTAATCTCACACCCTATGTACAGAAACCTACTAAAACCAGCCCTAACAAATACTCAGGTGTCTCCTCCCATTTCCCCACTCCCCCACAATTCCTCCAGGGGCAAGAAGTGTCTGCTCTCTTTGGGTGGTCACCTCTCTGTATTAAAGGTTCTTTATTATGTCAACCTGAAATCTATCTCTGGGTAGTTAGTCTACCTACTGGGACTAATGTTGCTGTGTGAAGACACTCAAAGCCGGTCCACTTGCCTTTCTACACAATGACTTGTTAGAAATGTCCAACATGCCTCTCCTAACCAACTTTTTCACTAACCCCCTTCTGTCTACTTCTAATAACATTCTAGAGGCCCTCTCCATTCACAGTCGCAGAGATGGAGATGTTGCTCAGACTCACTCTTAGTCTGACATATGCATGTTCCTATTAATACCTGGAAACGTCCCCCATTAAGCCTATTCCAATATTATGCATTATTCCATAAGACTGTTTACTGATTTAAAGCTCAGAGGACATGACTAGAACACAATGTTTACCTGTGTTTGAGCGTCTTCTAATACCAAAGTCCCAACTTGAGGTAATATCGACTGACTGGGCATATACATAGCCCTGAGTCTCACCATTGCTTCCCTGAATTTCTGACCCACTGTCTCCAGGCATTGAAGGAGGATGAATCTTCTCTAGGTCAACATCATGATCAATGAGAACCATCTCACACATTCCCGTGTCATCACTGGTCACATGTGACTGTCGAATATGAGCTAGAATGATAGTTGGATTGTCCAAGAAGGCCATCCTTTCTGTGGGCCAATTTCTTTAAAAGGCTATTTTCTCCTCTTCATATTGTTTCACGAGCTCACCTACCTAGAAACATGATGTACACAGCAAATATTTAAGAATAAGGCAGAAAATGACTGAATCATTTTTCAGACACATTCAGTGTAGTAAAATGCCACCTTGAAAATCAACATTTATCCCTGTTCTGTGGAGCTTAAAAGGATTAAGTCTAAGCTGAAAGGAAATCCTTATAAGCACTAGGGGCTGCAGCTCTAGTCAATGAGATCTCTACAGAATCAGAAAGGAAGGCTTGCACTCTTGCAAAACAAATCACAGCAACTCCTTACAAGTCAGGCCACTCAAAGCACATAACTACTGTTAAAACAATAAATTTTCCTTTCTTTCTCCCTTCACTATCATGCAACCTTCTCATTACTTTATAAGGTCCTGGGGGAACGAGTTGTATTTTCCTCAAATGATGTGCTAAAGTACAAAACTGTATTTCATCAGTTTACATTTCCCCTCCTGTCATATGGTTGTGAAGTGTTTAAAAGGGCAGACAACGCTTTCAGAGTTACTAGGGGTTTTATAAAAATGATGTACCGCCAAATTAATTTTGCTTAATGAATATATTTTCCTTTCAAGATAGTATTGTGTTTTTGCTGTTGTTTTGTTTGTTTTTTCTGAGACAGGGTATCGCTCTTGTTGCCCAGGCTGGAGTGCAGTGGCGTGATCTTGGCTCACCGCAACCTCCACCTCCCGGGTTCAAGATTCTCCTGCCTCAGCCTCCCGAGTAGCTGGGATTACAGGGATGCGCCACCATGCCCAGCTAACTTTGTATTTTTAGTAGAAATGGGGTTTCTCCATGTTGGTCAGGCTGGTCTCAAACTCCCGACCTCAGTTGATCCGCCCACCTTGGCCTCCCAAAGTGCTGCGATTACAGGCGTGAGCCACCATGCCTGGCCTGTGTTTTTAAAATAAAACTTATAATCAAGATTACCTACTATACGATCAACTTCTTATTTTAGAAACTTAATTAAAAAAAAAACTGCTTCCTCAGTCCTGTTAAAACTGTAATGAGGCCGGGCACAGTGATTCACACCTGTACTCTCAACCCTTTGGGGGGCCGAGGCAGGAGGATTGCTTGAGTCCAGGAGTTCAAGACCAACATGGGCAACACAATCAAAACTCTATCTCTACAAAATATATATATATATATATATATATAATTATTATTATTTTTTAATTAGCTGAGCATGGTGGGACAAGCCTGTAGTCACAGCTACTCATGAGGCAGAAGTAGGGGGATCACTTGAGCCCCAGCATTCAAGGCTGCAGTGAGCTATGATTGCACCATTGCACTCCAGCCTGGGTGACATAGTGAGACCCTGTCTTCTAAAAACAAAACAAAACAAAACAAAACAAATATACAAAAAACACTGTAATAATATTTGTTCTAGTAACAAGATAGCACCCTCTCAATTAAGTGAAAATACTCAACAAAGAAAATATTGCAGAACAACAGTTAGGTACTAGGCCCTAGAGACAGAAAGGGTTCAAACCCTGGCCCTATTACTTGTTAGCTGTAAGATCTTGGTCAAAATACTTTACCTTTTTGAGCCTCCCTTTTTTTTTTCCTTCATTTATAAAATGGAAGCTTCAAGGGTGAGAGGATATACAGGAGATAATGCAGGTAAAGTGCTCAAAAAAATACATGGCATGTAATTAAATAAATGTTAGCTATTAATAATAATGATAAAAAAATCAATAATTTCAATGATCAATTCCTGCTTAAAGTAGTCCTAAAATATGTCAATATCCCATCTGTCTTAGTAAGTTCATGGCACATAAAATAAGTCTGTGCTTCCTTTGTGATAGAGGACACTGCAAGTCATCTGAGTGAATTCCCTGCCCCTGCAAAATCATTGAGAAGTACAAGGAATATGAAAGCTGGACTATGTTTCCAGGAACAGTCCTAGAAGATATTTACTTTTAGAAGGACTTATAACACCAGATTTTCTTGTAATCTGTTTCTTCTAGAAATGGAACATAGACAGGAAATCTAGCTAATAAATCCTTACAGTTAACTAAGGTTTTAAAAATTGTTGTCTGGAAACACATCATTCTGTTGATGTGTCTTAAAATAAAGTAGGTCTTAAAATAAAAATACTGAGATTAAAAAGAAATTTAACTGAGGAGCATCTCTAATCAAGTGAATTACATTAATCTTCACTTTTTTCCTCTTAATATATTCCTTGAGTACTTATTTTACTCTGAGGCTAATGGGAAATGCAAAGGTGAGTAAGGTATCCCTGAATCAAAAAGTTAATACCCTAATACAGACCTAGTACATCGCCTAATACCATGGGATTCCTTTAAGCATCAAATTTCTGAGATATCTGGTCCCTGAAGTGTTAGTGTCAATCTACCATTTTAAGGATATTGATCAGAAAAAAAATATGAAATTAACAATGAGCATTTAAATTTTACTTGTAAAAATACAAACTTCTCTATAACCATAAAAAAATGTATACACCACACATTTATTTATAAATGAGAGTATTTGTGGAATCATAGTGTCACAGATCAGAGCTGCAAACATCCTTCTACAGCAATCACAATAAGCCATCTTCCTGGCATGAAAGGAAGGCAGCTAGTCACCAGTAGAGAGGCAGGTGCTTTCAAATTCATACTGAATAGTTCTCCCTTGCAAAAACAAGGGCTTTAATGAGAAGCCACACATTTAATACACTTGATCTTAGCCAAAAGGCCAAGAAGCGATCAGGCATTTAATAGGTGTTCTAGCACCAAAAAGTCAAATGGCAAAAGGCAAAGTGACAAAAGTATACTGAAGTACCCTGAATAAAATCTATTCTAGGGAAACAGATCACTTCTTCTGAAGACAAGAGGAATGGGCAAACACTTCTGAAGGCACACACCAACTCCTCAGCTTTATCCTTCCAGAACAAATGCCTGAACAGCAGCAGATATCTTCTCTATTAGGACACTATGACTTCATACATTAAGGAATCTGTCTGTATGATTCATTCAAAAAATATTTATTCCTTACCAGCTCTGATATGGAACTCCCACAGGACTGCCCCAGAAAACATATCATTGTGTATGTCACTTTTTACCTCCAATTACGTGTACTTAAAGACTTAGACTATAAGTTCCACAAGGACAGGGTTCATAACAACATATCCCTTCTGGCAACAAAGGCTGTTATACATGGCAGGAGTTCAATAAATGTTGCTGTCTAACTTCCAAGGACTATTCAATTTTGTTGTAGAGATAAGTCATATATGAATGTGCCAGGTGTAAGTGTGTGATTATAAATAAAGGATTGTCTTTTTTTCTTAATATAAGAGCATCTCTTCAATGTGCCCTTCAAAATTGTCACCTTGGAACACTATCAACTTATTCTAACAAGACTACTTTTCAAAACTCAAAAGAATATTTTTAAAAATCTCCCAAAGAGCAGTAAATTATCATTTGAAGCTATGTTTGATTTCCAAGACAAAGACATACAGATCATGGATAAAAACAAATTGTACTCTCTGATCAGTTGTGCAAAGATCAAAAAGATTTTTAAAAATCTAACTCTGGCAAGGGTTCAGAGAAATGGGCACTCTCATGCACAATATGAAGGAATGAAAACTGGGACTTTTTAGAGGGTAATTTGGTAATATTTACCAAAATATAAAACATGAATACTATCTGGGCAATCCTACTTCTAGGATTTGTTCTAAGGAGATGATTGTGTAAAATATTTATCTCAGAGTAATCTGTAATACTGGAAATCTAAAAGGAACCTACAATAGTACACATATGCCATGACACATACATACAACACAATACTAAGTAGCGATTAACAATACATGGTAGGGGTGAATAAAATGTGGCATATAACGATGGAATATTGTTCAGCCTTCAAACACAGGAAATTCTGACACATTACAACATTGATGAAGCTTGAGAACTTTACGCTAAGTGAAATAAGCCAGGCGCAAAAGGACAAGTACTGTATGATTCCACTTATATGAGGTACCTAAAGTAGTCAAACTGACAGAAAGTCTAACAGCAGTTGCTAGGAGTTGGAGGAAGGTAGTAATGGGGAAAAAGTATTTAATGGGTACATTTCAGTTTGGGAAGATGGAAAAGTTACGGAAATGGACAGCGGTGATGGTTGCACCATAATGTGAATGTATGTAATGCCAATGAACTACACATTTAAAAATGGTTAAAATGGTAAATTTTACTTATCATTTATACCATGTATATTTTACCACAATTTAAAATTTTTAAGTTTTTAAAAAAAGTCTAGGAAACACCACCAGATTCAACCAAGTTAAAGAGGTTTTCTTCTTGCTGTTTCATCACAGGACTTCCCAAAGCTTTTAAATTATGTACTTTGTGTATTATGACTCTCCAAGAGGGAGGAATCTAGTAACGTGATATATCCCAAACTTACTCCATCTATAAATATTGTTTTCTATAGGAATACTAAACGTATCAATGTATAACAGCGTTTCACAGAACAAGGTTTAGAAATGCTATTCTACACTTTCACAAATGCTGTCTCTTCAGGCCTTGAATGCCTTCCCTGGATGTTACCAACTCTTGATTCTCTGAGACAGTCAGACGTTTTTTGGCTGGGTGCAGTGGCTCACACCCGTGATCCCAGCACTTTGGGAGGCCGAGGCGGGCGGATCACTTGTCGTCAGGAGTTTGAGACCAACCTGGTCAACATGTGAAACCCCATCTCTACTAAAAATACAAAAATTAGCTGGGTGAGGAGGCTAAGGTAGAAGAATTGCTTGAACCCGGGAGGCAGAGGTGAGCCAAGATGGCACCACTGCACTCCAGCCTTGGCAACGGAGCAAGACTCCATCTCAAAAAAATAATAAGGCCCAGTAAAGTCACTTATGCCTGTAGTCCCAGCACTTTGGGGGGCCAAGGCAGGCGGATCACCCGAGGTCAGGAGTTCAAGACTAGCCTCTCCAACATGGTGAAACCGCATCTCTACTAAAAATATAAAAAGTAGGGGGGCGTGGTGGTGCGTACCTATAGTGTCAGCTACTCGGGAGGCTGAGGCATGAAAATCTCTTGAACCTGGCAGGCGGAGGTTGCAGTGAGCCAAAATTGCCATTGCACTCCAGCCTGGGCGACAGAGCAAGATTCTGTCTCAAAAATAATAATAATAATAAAATAAGATAGACCTTTTTATATACCTTTAGGCCACAGATAAATAATATCACCTTGCCTAAGCTTTCCCACTTTTCACAGCTTCTTTCTCACACTTTTTAACATCATGTTCTTTAAAGCATAAAGATTTGTTTTACTAAAAATGGAAGCAATAGGGATATCCACGCACAGTAGAAGGAAAGAAAGAGATGTCCCAAAATAACACAATTTTTTTTTTTTTTTTGAGACAAGGTCTCACTCCCATTGCCCAGGCTGAAGTGCAGAGGCACGATCACGGCTCACTGCAGCTTCAACTTCCCAGACTCAGGTGATTCTCCCACCTCAGCCTCCCAAGTAGCCGGGACTATAGGCTCACACCACCATGCCTGGCTACTTTTTGTAGAGATGGGGTTTTACCACATTGCCCAGGCTGGTCTTGAACTCCTAGGCTCAAGCTATCTACCAGCCTTGGCCTCCTAAAGTGTTGGGATTACAGGCGTGAACCACTATGCCAGACCAACACAGGCATTTTTATTTTATGTATTTATTTTTGAGACGGAGTCTTGCTCTGTCGCCCAGGCTGGAGTGCAGTGGCGATCTCTGCTCACTACAAGCTCCGCCTCCCGGGTTCATGCCATTCTCCTGCCTCAGCCTCCTGAGTAGCTAAGACTACAGGCACCTGCCACTACGCCCGGCTAATTTTTTGTATTTTTAGTAGAGACGGGGTTTCCCCATGTTAGCCAGGATGGCCTTGATCTCCTGACCTCGTGATCCACCTGCCTCGGCCTCCCAAAGTGCTGGGATTACAGGCGTGAGCCACTGCACCCGGCCCAGGCATTTTTAATATACTGGGTGGGTCTCCTTTTACACTTCAAATGAATAAATATTCGACAAATATTTACTAAGTTTCTACTAAGTGCTAAGGGTGGTTTCAGATGCACTTTGGATATTGTTCCCAGATTACACACCCGTCTGTATTCATTAATGATCATGAAACCTGCCTGTGGTAACTAGGAACATGCTCTAAACATGGGAATAATTTTTAGTAGGTTTTGATGGGCATCACGTCTTAATATCATTTTGGATAATTTTATATACATTCATTTCCAAACTTTATTTATAATGGCTTATAAAAAAAACTGAGACAATGAAAGGTTAAGAAACTTGCCCAAAGCCAGACAGCTAATACATAGAAGTAAAAAATAAAATTCAAGAGCTTAGGATCTTAACCACTACACCACCGGGCCTCTCAAAACAAAGAGGGACAAAGTTACAATAGTCATAATGAACACAATTTTTTTTTTTTTTTTGAGACGGAGTCTCGCACTGTCGTCCAGGCTGGAGTGCAGTAGTGCCATCTTGGCTAACTGCAACTTCTGCCTCCCTGGTTCAAGCGATTCTCCTGCCTCAGCCTCCTGAGTGGCTGGGATTGTAACTGTGCACCACCACGCCCCACTAATTTTTGTATTTTTAGTAGAGACAGGGTTTCACCATGTTGGCCAGGCTGGTCTCGAACTCCTAACCTCAGGTGATCCCCCTACCTCGGCCTCCCAAACTGCTGGGATTACAGGCGTGAGCCACTGCGCCCGGCCGAACATGACTTTTTAAAAGCCTATTGTACTTATTTGTATCTGAGGCCTGAGAGAAATTTCTCGCATGGGACTCTGTGAAAGACATAAGAGAGCAAATGTGTTATGCAGTACAGTAAACCCTTAGCTCCCCTCCACTAACAACAGTGCTTGTACAACAGCAAGAAACAATCAGTGCATGTAATGGTTGTTTAAAAAAATAAAAGCACAAAATTTCACACAACAAAGGAACTTCAGTGATCATCTCGTTGTTGACCTGAAATCACAGAAAAAGGGTTTACTTTAAATATCTAGTTACGTCTAAGAATATTTTTTAAAATCCCTAGTGACTCACGTACCTTTAGTTCAAGTCTATACCTGAAATACTCTTGTTTCTTCAAATAACTCACTACGAGCAAACAAGCCTGCCCTATACTTCTTCAGTCTCTAAGGACCTGAGATAGGCAACAACACGACTTACAATGCTCACGTCTATCCAATGGTTAGAAGGAAATTCCCCTTCCTGGACTTTTTCAAAACACTCCCCGCTCACTTCCCTCTGCTCTCTCACCTGCAATCTGTGAAAACTTGTCAGAATAGGCAACAGCCCAAGGCTTCTGAAAGGTCTGCAAACTCCCAATCAAAAATTACTGCTGCCCCATCAATGTGCCATATAAATGTTGGCATGTTAATTGTGTATTTATAAGACTGTTAATGGTTAGTTAATTTACCTCCCACACTATTATTGTACTTGAAATGATTTAACGTCTGCTGAGGGAGTTAACAACATGTAACAGCAGATGCGAGATTTATTTTTTATTTTTTTACCTTTCCACACTGTACCCCGACTTCACACTATTAGCATTAGGCAAGTTAAAGCTAATTCCTGTAGAGGAGTCCTTAAACGTGTCATAGGAACACTCACATTTATTTTCCACAACAAGGAATGATTACAAGTGAGGGGAAAAAAAGGCTTTTTATTATATACAACGTCTTTCCTTTATAAAAACCAACAGACCCTCTTTTTTTATTTTTTAACTAAGATTTCAACATTCTTTGATCTAGTTAAAGCTCAGAATTCATACCTCCTGGAATTCGAAAATAATTGAAGTGACCATTAAAATAAAACACACTTTATTGCTTTTAAATCTCTTTCTCTAACTCTCTCCAATTTAACTCTAAATTAAACCTTCATTTATTTTTTAGATTAGTAAAAAATTGAGCTTTTTTCCCCCTCAGGGAATTAAAATATTCTCCATGTGAATAGGCTCAATTTCATTAAGCAGTAAATAGTGAGACCATATATCTGTAGAGTTTGTTTCTTCTTTTTACATTTTTATTTTCATATTTTGACTAAAAGTGCTTACTAGATTAAAACAACAGAAATGATTTATCTTATTTTGAATGAGATTAGTTCACAAAATCATCTCAGTACTGAATGAAAAATTATATAAATACTGGCCTGCCCCCTCCAGAAGTTTACTTACAAACTTCAGCAGAGGAGCTATGTCATATACATAGGGAACAATAACATAAAGCAAGATAAACCCACCACCAAATGAGATATTAAGACATGTTTTCCAAGAGACAGGAACATCACAGAAGACTTCAGGAAGGAAGGCAGAAGTATTTAAGGATAGCTATGCTTTCATTAGGCAGAAACACAAGTGAAACAGTAACAGTTGACATTTACTGAGCTCTTACCATGAGATGTACTAATCACTTTTCATGTAACAACATATTTAATCCTTACAGCCACTTCAGGAGGTAGGCATTAATACTATCCTCATTTTATAGATTTAAAAACAAACAAAACTAAGGCTTAAAGGAGTTAAGTATCTTGCCCAAGGAGACAAGGTAGATTTTTTAAGACCACAACTTTTGAAGCTCCTCCCATCAAGAGGTGGAGTCTATTTCCTCATCCTTGAATCTGGGCTCACACTGCGATTTGCTTTGACCAACAGAATATAGGGGAAGGAATGTTGTGGAAATTCTGAACCTTGGCCTCAAGAGCGCTTGCAGCTTCTGCCCTGGCCTTTTCTGGAACACTTCTGAATTGTGGGAAAAAGTCAGGGATAAAAGACTATGTGGAGAAAGAAGCTCAGCCATCTCTGTCGTTCCAGCTCTCCTGCTGAGGCCCCATGAGTGATTAAGTCATCAGGGACAAGCCTCTCACTAACCTACCAGGAGGCACGGTCTCTTCTTTATCAAATGTCTCCCTCAGACAAAGGAACCCCTTTGCCTCAGAATCTTACATCAGCCAAGATCCAGTTAAAAAAGAACCTGGTAGAGTGACTCTCAAACTTCTCCACGGACACACCTGAAGAGCATGGGACAGTGACCATAAATCAAGGTATGAGACAACCTAGGGGAGCCACCTTCAGTAACACACCATAAGAAATTTATTTTTAGAATTCATTCATATTTAGTATTCTATTTTATACTACACTGCACCTATGTATGTTTGTTTACAGAGACAGGGTCTCGCTCTGTCACCCAGGCTGGAGTGCAGTGGTGTGATCACAGCTCACTGCAGCCTTGACTTCCCAGGCTCAAGTGATCCTCCCACCCCAGCCTGGGACTGCAGGCAAGCACCACTACACCCAGCTAATTTTTAAATTTTTTTGTAGAGACAAGAGCCTTGTCATCTTCCCCAGGCTAGTCTCAAACTCCTGGGCTCAAGCGATCCTCCCACTTTGGCATCCCAAAGAGCTGGGATTACAGGCATGAGCCACTGTGCCCCTCCCCTATGTTTAACAGGAAAAAAAAAAATGTTTATCTTCAAATACATCACTAAAATTGATACTTCAGGAAAATGTACCATGGTTACTTTGTAGCTTCCACTACACCCTGGCACATCCTAGGACTCTCTTAACCCCAGTTTGAATAGCAAGGATCTAGTGGAAAAACATAGACTTTGGTGTCAGAAATGTCATTTTGTACAGATAAAATGGCACTTTATCAATGGACAACTCAAAACTCTAAATTTTACTCAAAAGATGTTTCCTATAAGGTTGAAGAACTGTTAAGTATAAACCACACTAAACTATAAAGTTCTAAGCACAAGTTAGAATAAAATACTGTTATTCAGCTGTTATAAAACAATCTGTATTTTCAGTGTTTTGAAATAATGTTTATGTGCTAGCAATAGCTGTGAAACTTCAAACAACCTAACCACCCACCACCCCCAAACTTCAAACCTGCCAACATTTCCAGCTGTTACAAGAAATCTGCCAGTTCCATACAATGTAGCCCCTAAATTATTTTTCCAATGGGTGTTGTCTCTCTGACATAATAGATTTGACGGACACTTGTGAAAATAAACAATTTTAGGTTTTACTTTAAGATCTCAGGTCAAAATGTTTACTAGTTTTACCTAAAGTGAAGAATATAAATAATGCCAAAGGAACTAGACTGTTTCTCAACGTGAAATTACCGGTTTAGAAGCTTAAGCTGTAACTAGCACTCAATTGTCTACCAAACATTCATTCATTGGTTTCATTCATTTGACAAATATTTATAAGGCACTTACTACATGCTGGGCACCAAAGATACATTGCTGAGCAAAAATAAAGACTCTTGGCCACTGCCTTCATGGATCTTCTGAGGGTAGACCTAGTAGATAGAATTTTAAATTCTTTTTTTTTTGAGATGGAGTTTTGCTCTTGTTGCCCAGGCTGCAATGCAATGGTGCGATCTCAGCTCACTGCAACCTCCGCCTCCCAGGTTCAAGCGATTCTCCTGCCTCAGCCTCCCTAGTAGCTGAGATTATAGGTGCCTGCCACCACGCTCAGCTAATTTTTTTGTATTTTTAGTAGAGATGGAGTTCCACTATGTTGGGCAGGCTGGTCTCAAACTCCTGACCTCAGGGGATCCACCCACCTCAGCCTCCCAAAGTGCTGGGATTACAGGCGTGAGCCACTGCGCCTGGCTTAAATTCTTGCCCCTTTCTGTTGTCCCCTACCCTTGAGTGTGGGTGGAATCTGGCTTGCTTCTTTCTGGCCAATAAAACATGGCAAAGGTGATGGGACAGTCAATTCCTTGATTACTTTCCATTATATAAGACTCCATCGGCCGGGCACGGTGGCTCACGCTTGTAATCCCAGCACTTTGGGAGGCCGAGGCGGGCGGATCACGAGGTCAGGAGATCGAGACCATGGTGAAACCCCGTCTCTACTAAAAAATACAAAAAAAATTAGCCGGGCGTGGTGGCGGGCGCCTGTAGTCCCAGCTACTCGGAGAGGCCGAGGCAGGAGAATAGCGTGAACCCGGGAGGCGGAGCTTGCAGTGAGCTGAGATTGCGCCACTGCACTCCAGCCTGGGCGACAGAGCGAGACTCGGTCTCAAAAAAAAAAAAAAAAAAAGACTCCATCTTAGCCACCTGAAGAGAGCAATTCTAAGCCAGAGAGATTTTCTTGCCGGCCTTGAAGAAGCAAACAGCTATGTTACGGAACTACACATGGCAAGGACCTGAGAGCAGCCTCTAGGAGCTGAAAATGGTCCTGGCCAACCGCTATCAAGAAAAGCAGGATCTTAGTCATATCACCGCAAGGAAATGAATTCCACTACCCAACCTGAGAGAGCTCAGAAGATCTTTCCGTAGTGAGCCTCCAGATGAGCTATATAGCCAGCTGACACCTTAATTTCACCTCTTTAAGAGCATGAACACAAAACTCAGCTGAAGCCATGACTCCTGACTCACCGTGAAATCATAAATTCATATCGTTTCAAGCAGCTAAGTTTGTGGTAATTTGTCATGCAGCAAAAGAAAATGAATCCAGCATAGTGAAGGAAAATAAGCCTACACCGCTTCACATATAAGACATAAGGCTCTCTCAAATGCCATTTCACTACCTCTTGCCTCCCCATCATGCAACTTCTAGGACTGCACTGAATATTTGCTGGCCTTTGGTAATGACACTCCTTTATTTCAGGTGTACCCTTCTCAAATACAAATCTTATTCTTGTAAGTCCAACAGAAGTATCTTATCCTTGGCAAACCCTTCTATGTTACCCAGAGTCCAACCTATTTTAATAGCACTTTATTTCTACCATCATTACAGTGTTAAATGAATATCATTTTTAAGGAACCAACAATTTTAAATTTACCCAATTCTAGATTCACAAATACGGTTACTTCATTAAGGTATAAATCTCTCCCCAAATCATTTGTGAAGTTGTTACAGATCCCATCAACAGTAATGTAATGGTTCAAATGGAAGCCAGTTTTTCTTCCCGGGAGACATTTAAGCAATCAATATCTGGAGATAGTTCCAGTTGTTACAACTAGAGATGGATGCTATTAGCAGCCAGTGGGTAGATGCCAGTGACGCTAGTAAACATGGTACAATGCACAAGGCAGCATCCACAACAAAAAATTATACCTCCCCAAATATCAATATGAATAATGCCAAGCTTGAAAAACCCCACAATAAAGTGGGGTTTGAAGCCACTACATTTGTGGTAATTGTCAACTCCCTCGAAACTGTTTTGTTTATACTGAAACTAAATTATAGAACTTTGCTACTAAAATCTATGCTCAAACCTTCTAAGGGCTAAAAAAGTTCAACTCTGTTTTCTGAAATTTTAATCTACCCTAAGGAGCGCCAAAGCCCAAGCAACTACAATAAAGACAAGTTGCATTCCGTAAGACTTAGCCCTTGGTCTGAGAAGCCTTTTCACCCTTCTTCCCCTGACTACCTCCTAACATATTATTCAAAATCCAGCTCAATGGTAGCCTTAACCTCCTGGGCTCAGGTGATCCTCTCAACTTGGCCTCTCAGGTAGCTGGGACTACAAGCACGCACTACCACACCCGGCTAATTTTTTGCAGAGACAAGGTCTCACCATGTTGCCCAGACTGGTCTTGAATTCCTGGAATCCAGCGATCCTCCCCCTCAGCCTCCCAGGGCGTTGGGATTATAGATGTGAACCACCACACCTGGCCTGCTCCCTCCATGTGCCCATTTCACTGCACTTAGTTCCTAGTTCTACCAAATAATTAACCCAGCACACTGCCTGTTAGTAAGGTGCTAAGGGTTTGCTGATTTTATTCATTCAACAAATATTTACTGAATGCCTACTATGTGCCAGGCACTGTTCTAGATGCAGAAAACACAGCAGAGAAGGCAAAGTCCTGCCCTCATGGCAGGACAAAGAAGTAAATTATATAGTGAGTTAGAAGTGCCATGAAGAAAAAGAGCACAGAGAAAGAAATGGATAATGCTGGGTGGAGCCATGAGTTGCAACAGTAAATAAAATAGTCAAGGAATGCCTCACTTAAGTGACATCTGACTTAACACCTGAGGAGGTGAGAGAACAAGCCATGTAGACACTCCAGGGAAGAGGTCTGCCAAGCAGAGGGGAACATGCCTCACGCTGCTCAAGGAGCAGCAATGAGTCTGCCAAGGAGCAAGTAGTAGATAGTAAGATCTGAAAGACTGGGGTGAGTCTGTAGGGCCTTACAGGCCATCCTAAGGCCTTTCGCTTTTACTCCAAGTGAAATGAGGGGTCACTGGAGGATTGTGAATGATCTATCTCACATTTAAAAGGATCTCCCTGGTTGCTATGTTAAGGAACGAATGAATTAAAGAACAAACAAAAGATCGCAAACGAATCACACTGGCGTTCCTTTTTAAATAATAATCTGTTTACATGTTGGTTTTCTCTTCTAAACTTCTAAACTCTCAAGACACTGACTATCTTACTCATCACTATGCTGCTAGTTTCTAGTATATGTGGATGGCATTCAATAAGAGCTCATTGTGGAATGAATAGACAACAGGTGCATTTTTCTTGTTCCCAAGGGGCTGTCCCGTGAGTTTCCCAAAAAGGACCCCTCATCCATGCTGCTGTTTTAATAGATAGGTCTCCGATTACAGTCTAAGATTTATTTTCCTTCTATCAGCTCCTCAGTGTTTGAAGTTTGCTCAAACAAGTGGAAGAATTCAACAGAGTAATGTTTCCACTTACCTGGTCTTCAGGGTAACCACATATCAATTAAGAAAAGTGGCCGGTGCGGTGGCTCACGCCTGTAATCCCAGCCCTTTGGGAAGCTGAGGTGGGCAGAACACAAGGTCAGGAGATCAAGACCATCCTGGCTAACACGGTGAAACCCCGTCTCTACTAAAAATACAAAAATAAAATTAGCCAGATGTGGTGGCGGGCGCCTGTACTCCCAGGCTGAGGCGGGAGAATGGCGTGAACCTGGGAGGCGGAGCTTGCAGTGAACCAAGATAGCGCCACTGCACTCTAGCCCGGGCAAAAGAATGAGACTCTGTCTTGCCGGGCGCGGTGGCTCACGCCTGTAATCCCAGCACTTTGGGAGGCCGAGGCGGGCGGATCACGAGGTCAGGAGATCCAGACCATCCTGGCTAACACAGTGAAACCCCGTCTCTACTAAAAATGCAAAAAATTAGCCGGGCAAGGTAGCGGGTGCCTGTGGTCCCAGCTACTCGGGAGGCTGAGACAGGAGAATGGCGTGAACCCGGGAGGCGGAGCCTGCAGTGAGCCGAGATCGCGCCACTGCACTCCAACCTGGGTGACAGCGAGACTATGTCTCAAAAAAAAAAAAAAAGAAAGAAAGAAAGAAAGAAAAGCAACACACTTTACCACAAAGATCACTCAGGAAACCTAAATTCCAGGGACCTAACTACACGGCCTTGGACAAGTGACTTCTTTAAACCTCATCTGTTCTTACGTCTGTTAAATAGCATGGCTGAACTATATGAAGGGGCTTTCAGCTCTTAAATTCCATTCCAGTCACTTGTGTGGAGGAGGAAAAGGAGGATGTGACTGGGAGAGGTTTATCCTGGAGCCCATCTAAAAGGTTTTGGGTGTTTTTGCTTCACATGGTTTTCCCTTGACCAGAATTTCATTGCATGTTTGACCTCTACCACACCTGGGCCATAATTCAAACTCAGAGGTATGAGGAATCTCTTTTTTGACAAAAAATTGTAATTGAAAGAATTGTTGCCGGTACACTCTCTACAAAGGTAAACCATGTTGACTGATTTGAACAGGCATTATTGCCGTTTTTGTGTTTTGTTTTGTTTTTTGAGAGACAGAGTCTTGCTCTGTTGCCCAGGCTGAGGTGCAGGAGCATGATCTCAGCTCACTGCAACCTCCGCCTCCCACGTTCAAGTGATTCTCCTGCCTCAGCCTCCCAAGTAGCTGGGACTACAGGTGCCACCATCACGCCCGGCTAATTTTTCTATCTTTAGTAGAGCCAGGGTTTCACCATGCTGGTGAGGCTGGTCTCGAACTCCTGACCCCAGGTGATCTGCCTGCCTCGGCCTCCCAAAGTGCTGGGATTACAGGCCTGAGCCACCATGCCCATCTTTTTTTTTTTTTAATCCTAGTATATAAACTGGTTCCAATAACTACAAGAGTTAAAGTTGATAAACAATACAGTTATCTTCAGAGTGTTATCATAAAAGAAACTAATATTAACAGAAAATGAAAATGGCACAGATTATAAAAATGTACAGTGGGTTGCCACATCTAGAATTCCACGTTGCTGTCACAGGCTATGGATTAGTGACATCTGCTATGGATTAGTTAACAGTTGTCACTGTTAAAGAGACTAGCTATGGGATGACTTTAGGAGAGTCGGTGCTTCTGACTCTGTTTCCTCTATAGTGAAATAGCCATAATATGTGTCCTATTATCCACTTCACAGTGATGCTACTATAAAACAAAATAGAGGCTGGGCACAGTAGCTTATGCCTGTAAATCCCAGCATTTTGAGAGGCAGAGACAGGAGAATCACTTAAGGTGGGGAGTTTGAGACCAGCCTGGGCAACAGAGCAAGACCCCACCTATACAAAAAAAAATATATAAATATTAACCAGGCATGGGGGTACATGCCTGTAGTTCCATCTACACAGGAGGCTGAGATGGGAGAATCACTTGAGCCCAGGAGTTCAAGGTTACAGTGAGCATGATTGAGCCACAGTACTTCAGCCTGGGCAACAGAGTGAGACCCTGTCTCTTAAGTTTTTTAAAAAGGATATTTACAGAAAGCTAAAAAGCACTATATAAATCTAAGATGCAATATTACTGACTTTTCCTATTCTAGCTATATCTTTTTGGAAGGAAAATAAATAAGCTGTCAACTATCAAACTCATTAATTCAACTCCTAATGAACAAAAGATAGCAACAAGATAATCTAAACCAGCAGATAATCCTCAAACTACTTTTATGTGACTTTGAATGGTGCTTTGTATTTTCACTTCAATAGAGCTTTCGTAATCTCAATAAATGATAACGGCTATTATTGTTACTATTAACAAAACTGTGTTAACTTTGCTAGGTATTTTCTCAGAACCTTCTAGACTATCTCATTTTTTTTTCTTTCTTTTTTTGAGACAGAGTTTTGCTCTTGTCATCCAGGCTAGATTGCAATGGTGCAATCTCGGCTCACTGCAACCTCCACCTCCCAGGTTCAAGCAATTCTCCTACCTCAGCCTCCTGAGTAACTGGGATTACAGCCGCCCACCACCACACCCTGCTAATTTTGTATTTTTAGTAGAGACCGGGTTCCACCATGTTGGCCAAGCTGGTCTTGAACCCCTGAACTCAGGTGATCTGCCGGCCTCGGCCTATCAAAGTATGGGGATTACAGGCATGAACTACCATGCCCAGCTAGACTATCTCATTTTTTAAATCACGACAGTGTACCAAACATGAGGATAACGCAACAGAACTGGCTTCACTCTGCTTATAATACTATAATTAGGGTGAGAATGTTCTACAACATACAATTTAAATCGAATAATCAATTCTCAGCCCAGACATGGTGGCTCATGCCTGTAATCCCAACACTGTGGGAGGCAGAGATGGGCGGATTGCTTGAGCACAGGAGTTCAAGACCGGCCTAGGCAACATGGCAAAACCCCATCTCTACAAAAAAATACAAAAATTAGCCGGCCGTAAGACCCTCATCTCTTAAAAACAAAATAAAGGCAATTTTGCCATTCACAAAGCTATGAGGTAGACTCTATTATTCTTCATGTTCTATAAATCAGTAAACTTAGGCACAAACTTGCCCAAGGCCACGCAACCAGTAAGAGGTGGTGTCAGGATAGCCTGGCTCCAGAATCCTGCTCCCAATCACTACAATATGCTGTCTCACATTTCCAGCTTAAGCTCACTTCATCTTCTTACTCCACTCCTCACGCACAAGTCTAGGTATGGGTATACAGAGACTTATCAGCTCATTCAATAAGCATGAATACATACTACATGCTGAGGGTTAGGCGTACAAAGTGCTAAGTCATAGTCCCTATTCCCAAGAGGCTTACAGTCAAGTAAGGGGTTAAAGACAAGTATACAAATGGCCACAATAAAGAAGAGGCCAGGCACGGTGGCTCACGCCTGTAATCCCCACACTTTGGGAGGCTAAGGCAGGCAGGTCACCTGAGGTCAGGAGTTCAAGACCAGCCTGGCCAACATGATGAAACCCCATCTCTACAAAAAATTAGCTGGGCGTGGTGGTGGGTGCCTGTAATCCCAGCTACTGGGGAGGCTGAGGCATGAGAATCACTTGAACCCGGGAGGTGGAGGTTGCAGTGAGCCGTGATTGCACCACTGCACTCCAGCCTGGGTGACAGAGCGAGACTCCATCTCAAAAAAAAAAAAAAAAAAAAAAAAAAAAAGAAGAATGAGAGCAATGCTAGAGGAGTCTATAACAACGTACTATGGGCCAGGCGCGGTGGCTCACGCCTGTAATCCCAGAACTTTGAGAGGCCGAGGCGGGCGGGTCACCTAAGGTCAGGAGTTCAAGACCAGCCTGGCCAACACGGTGAAACCCCATCTCTACTAAAAAAATACAAAATTAGTCGGGCATTGTGGTAGGCGCCTGTAATCCCAATTACTCAGGAGGCTGAGGCAGGAGAATCGCTTGAACCCAGGAGGCAGAGGTTACAGTGAGCCTAGATTGTGCCATTGCACTCCAGCCTGGGCTACAAGAGCAAAACTCCATCTCAAAAAAACAATGTACTATGGAGACACAAAGAAAAAATATCTAAATGAGACTGGATACTCAGACAAGGCTTCACAGAAAAGACTAAGATCACAATAATGGAAGAAGTCATTTCCAACTTAGCCACCTTAATAGTTAAAAAGAGAGAGAGAGAGCTGGCAATTAAACGATCTATAATCCTGGCTCCTTGATCAGAAATTTCAGAAGTTTCAGAAATGCTTAAAACAAAATCAGGCCATGTGTGAGTTATTGCAGAAGCAAAGAAAAGATAACTAACTACCCTTTGCAGTGGGGGAAGCCAAGGGAATGGCAGAAGTTGAGAGAGGGTGCGTAGGAGAGGCTGAAAGCAAACAATCTTCGGACTGCCTGGCTTCAAACCTGGACCTGGCCACTCATGGTGGGACCTTGAGAAAGTAACAACTTCTGTGTCTATTTCCTCATCTGTAAATGGGAGTAAGTTCAGTGCCTACCTCATAGGATTGTTGTGAGGGCTGAATGAATTAATACATGTTATGTGCTTCAGTGCCTGACCCATGGTAAGCACCATTACAACTGTTTACTATTATTATTGCTATTATTCCCTGGTCTAAGATGAATCTTCAAAGATGAGAAATTGGAAGGTTGGAAGAGGGGGCAAAAGGCAACATTCGAGGTAGAAGACACAGCATCAGACAAAACACTGAAGCAAGAAACAGCAGAACAACATGTATTTAGTAACTAAAATTACATGGAGTTCAAAGTTGCTGACTAGCATTACAGAGAAACTGCTCTGGCAGCTGTATAGAAGATTAATTTGATGGACAAAACAGAAGACTAGTTATAAAGCTGTGACTATAGCCCAGAGATGATGAAATCTGAAGGCAGTGAAAGATGGTTGTACGAATTCAAGAAACAGCCACAAAATATTTAAGAGATAAAAACTGGTAGAGGCCGGGTGCAGTGAGTGACTCACGCCTGTAATCCCAGCACTGTGGGAGGCCGAGGCGGGCGGATCGTGAGGTCAGGAGATCGAGACCATCCTCGCTAACACGGTGAAACCCTGTCTCTATTAAAAACAGAAAAAATTAGTCAGGCACGGTGGTGGGCGCCTGTAGTCCCAGCTACTCGGGAGGCTGAGGCAGGAGAATGGCGTGAACCTGGGAGGCGGAGCTTGCAGTGAGCCGAGATCGCGCCACTGCACTCCAGCCTGGATGACAGAGCAAGACTCCATCTCCAAAAAAAAAAAAAAAAAAAAACCTGGTAGAACTCAGTGACTGAGTGAATGTGGAGGATTAAGAAGGGGGAAGTTTATGGCTTGCATGATAGTGCCAACAAATAAAACCGTAAACTCAAAAGCAGAAACAGATTATCAGGTAGTGGGGAGATGAGGAGTTATGTTTCAGACACAATGAGCGGGCTTCAGATGTCTATGGATTACCCAAATAGAGATCCATCAAAACACAAACCTGAGAGCCCAGGAGAAAGGTCTCAGCAAACTTGGGAGACATTAACATGTAAGTGACAGGTAAATCCATAGATGTGAATTTTGCCCAGGGAGAATACATAAGAACAGTAACCTAGGGATAAAACCAAGGAACAGCAATAGTTAAAGGGTAGCCTGAAGAAAAAACAAAAAACAGAAGCTGGAAAAAAAAAAAGTTAATCTTTGGCTAGAAGCTGAAGTTAGCTATCCATGCTGTGTGAACTCATGAATTTATAAGCTATTACTTTCTTCACTTTCCCCTCACCTCACATTTCCTAGTAAGAGGTTCACTGCTGGACTGTAAAGTCCTTGAGAGGAAAGGGCATTTGACTTCCTATCACTAATGCCCAATATATATGCCGGGTACACACATGCTTGTAGAACGAACCTGGCTGAGCAGAGAAAAATGGATCATTTCCCATCTATTTAAACAAAAGGCATGTGGAATTCCTAGAACCTAGGGCTGCTTCCAGCCCAGAGCAGAGAAATACAGAACCTGAGGAGAATAGAAGCAGAAAGAAGGCTGACCTTATACACTGTTGGAGAAAATGTAAAATAATGCAGCTGCTTTGAAAAACAGCTTGGCAGTTTCTCAAAATGTTAAACAGAGCGTTACCATATGACCCAGCAACTCCACTCCTAGGAATATACCCAAGAGAACTAAAAACATATGTTCACACGAAAATTTGTATACAAATGTTGACAGTAGTATTCGTAATAACCAAAAGGTAGAAATAACCCAAATGTCCATCAACTGATGAAGAGATAAACAAAATGTGGTACAGACATACAATGGAATATTATTTGGCAATAAAAAGGAATGAAGTACTGATCCATGCTGCAACATAGATGAACCTTGAAAATATTATACTACATCGAAGGCCACAAACTGTGAATTCCTTGTATATGAAAGGTTCGGAATAGGCAAATCCATAGAGACAGAAAGTAGATTAATGGTTGCCAACAGCAGGAGGAGGAAAAGTGGAGTGACTATTAATGAATATGAGATTTCTTTCTGAGGTGACAAAAATGTTCTGGAATTGGTTAATAGTGACAGTTATACAACTTTGTGAATATCCTAAGAGCCATTAAATTGTACATTTTAGAGGTGTGAATTTTATGGTATGCGAATTACATCTCAATTTTTAAAAAAGAAAGGGGATGGAAACACAGGAAGGCTGGAATCCATGCTACACCCTAGATTTCTTCTAATTCAAGTGATTCAAACACAAGGATACCAACAAAGTACCTAATAAGCAGAATTGGCAACAGTAACCATTAAAATTTTTAAACAATCTGTAATATAAGTTGATTACATCAAATAGACAACAAATTCCTCATGCAAAAATGGCAGTTTCCAAGTCTTCTCTTCTGGGGAAAAGAGAACTGTCATATACCTTAGTGACCTGTGTAAAGGTAACTAACCTACATTTCTAGTTGAAGGAAGTTAATCCTAGTACCAGAAATCCCATCAGAACTTCTGGCTTTGCTGAAGCAAACCCCCACACACTGGAGCAATTTCTCCTACCAGAGCACCAGACAACATTCTAATCCATACCAGAGGATCCACATGAGAAGCCCCTTATATTATAATATTTTTATATTAAGAAAATACGCCAGGCACAGTGGCTCACTCCTGTAATCCCAGCACTTTGGGAGGCCGAGGCAGGCAGATCACCTGATGTCAGGAGTTCGAGACCAGCCTGGCCAACATATGGTGAAACCATCTCTACTAAAAAGACGAAAAATTAGCCAGGCGTGGTGGCACGTACCTGTAATCCCAGCTACTCGGGCGGCTGAGGCAAGAGAATCACTTGAACCCAGGAAGCGGAGGTTGCAGTGAGCCAAGATCATGCCATTGCACTCCAGCTCGGGCAACAAGAGTGAAATTCTGCCTCAAAAAAAAAAGAAAAAAACAAAAAAAAATTGGCCAGGCATAGGGGCTCACACCTGTAAACCCAGCACTTTGGGAGGCAGAGGAGGAAGATCCCTTGAGCCCAGGAGTTCAAGTCCAGCCTGGGCACTATAGCAAGACCCCTTCTCTATTATTTGTATTAAAATTTTTTTTTTAATTTTTAAAAATTTTTTAGGTTGGGCATGGTGGCTCACGCTTGTAATCCCAGCACTTTGGGAAGCCGAGGCAGGTAGATCACCTGAGGTCAGGAGTTCGAGACCAGCCTGGCCAACATGGTGAAACTCCGTCTTTACTAAACTACAAAAATTAGCCAGGCGTGGTGGTGCACACCTGTAATCTCAGCTACTTGGGAGGCTGAGGCAGAACTGCTTGAACTCGAGAGGCAGAGGTTTCAGTAAGCCAAGATGGTGCCATTGTACTCCAGCCTGGGAAACAGAGCAAGACTCCATTTCAAAAAAAAAAAAAAAAAGTTTTAAGAAAATTACAGCTATAAAACAAATGCAATTCTTCATAACTGAAGGGAAAAAGGACTTAAGCACACATGCATTTACTACAATTTGAATGCCAATGCCAATATGATCAAAAGAAGCTAAACTCCTACCTCAGTGGGAATGGTGCTCTTAACATTGTTCTGAAACTCCTAATTTCCTTAACTAAAAAAAGGCAGAAAAGTATGCATAATGCAAATTACAAACGCTACAGAGAAAATATATGGAAATCATTTTCCCCGCCCCTCCCTCCCAAAAGAATGTTAGACACACTTTACAGAAACTGTGCTTACTCCAAGTAGCTCACCAAGTGAAGGTTACTGTGAAATACTTCAAATTCCATAAGCTCTCAGCACTGCAAAGACTGTGGGAAGAGAATGTTCGAAGCACAGACTAATGGACAGAAAGTACAAATGAAATAAGCCCTGATGCATGACTATCTAAGGAAGTCTAAACTGAAGACTCAATATATTTGTTCTGAAGTTATTAACCAAGCTTCAGTTTCTTAAATACATTCAAAACATCTGGCATATTCTTATAACTCCCAAGTATAAATGACAGAAGTCTGTCATTGAAGATAATTAAAATAATTTATTTTGCCTAGTTTAGGATAGATAAATCTCTATCATAGCTCAGACTTAAGTTTTTGTATTTTGAATTTTTTTATACCACAATGTGAATTCTTATTGTATTTGTTGCCTGTGTTAACAATAATACAAAGTTATACCAACTTGGGATTTTTATTTTAATTTTGGGGATGTGTCCATATTTTAACTCAGCAACTTTTAATCCAGTGATCAAAGCTTCATTAGCTTGTACACTGTTTCTCAGGTAAACTGAATTGCCCCATACCAGCATTTTAAGCAAATAAATAAGTACAAAACAGGCAGAGATTATAAATTAGAGCAGACAAATCTGTATCTCGCCCCACGCCGGTAAAGAGCATTCTATCAATATAGTGAAATGCTAATCTCCTAATTAACAACCTAATTAGGTAATTATGGCTTTGCAGAGGGATGCCGAAATGAAATATGACAACATGGTCACCTCTTTATATGGCACCTGTGGGCCTTTTCAGCTGTCATTGCAAAGAGTGCAATATCAATTTGAACAGATGACAAAGTGCTGTCATTTTTCATTCTGATAATATACAGAATGCTTTGGACAGTAGTTTACAAAAGAAACATCTTGCCTGCTATTTTCCTAATTTAAATATGCTCAAATACTTCGGTAAATTTTTTGCATTGTACATAAGAGAATCAGTATGCACATTTGAAAAAAACAAACCTAACTGGCCATCATGCTTAACTGCATAAGCTGAAACTATTTCTTTTTTTTTTTTGAGACGGAGTTTCGCAGTTGTTGCCCAGCCTGGAATGCAATGGTGCAATCTTGGCTCACTGCAACCTCCACCTCCCGGGTTCAAGTGCTTCTCCTGCCTCAGCCACCTGAGTAGCTGGGATTATAGGCATGTGCCATCACACCCGACTAATTTTGTATTTTTAGTAGAAATGGGGTTTCTACATGTTGGTCAGGCTGGTCTCGAACTCCTAACCTCAGGTGATCCACCTGCCTCAGCCTCCCAAAGTGTTGGGATTACTGTGCCCAGCCTGAAACTATTTCAATTATAAAGTATATGATAATTAGAAAAGAGTAAAAGGCAACAATTCATCATATTTTAACACTCATATTTTTACTAACTACTGCCATCAGAAAAATTGAAATCCAAACAAATTTGATCTTCAACCTTTTTCTCACAAAATAAAAAAAGTGAGACAGACATTCACATTTGTTAAAATAAATTAAAACAGACCAGGCCTGGCCAGGTGCAGTGGTTCATGCCTACAATCCCAACACTTGGGGAGGCCACGGTAGTGCATGCCTGTAGTCCCAGCTGCTGGGGAGGATGAGGTGGGAGGATCGCTTGAGTCCAGGAAGTTGAGGCTGCAGTGAGCCGTGATCGTGCCACTGCACTCCAGCCTGGTCAATAGAGCGAGAACCCTGTCTCAAAAAACAAACAAACAAACAAAAAACAAAGCAAATAAAACAACAACAACAACAACAACAAAACAAAAATATCAGACCTGGCCTGAAAAACTGGAGCAGACAAAACTAGTTAGGCCTTATAAATGACCTTAACCTTGTTTGATTTGCAAACATAAGCAAAACTTGAGATATGTCTTACAAATGCATATGTGGAAAAAAAAAAAAAAACAAAACTTAAGCTTATCTAGTCAGAAGCAGCCAACAAACTTATTTAACTGAGGACTTTCCAATGGTAGTGATCAACTGTATAACTAACCCATCTTCTGTTTTACTTCCACGGTCTTCCTACAAAAGCTTCCCCCGCTTACTTTCCCTCAATGGAGCCCCGGAATCACTTCTGATTTGAAGCTGCCAATTCATGAATCGCTGTCTGTGCAAATAAACTCTAAAATCTTATGCCTCAGTTTACCTTTTTAACACACATAATTTTCCATACCAAAAAATCACTTCCCGATATGTAAGCATTCAACTCACTATCTCTATCTACCAAAGGCCAACCTCAACTCCACAGAGATAGGAGTGGACTCCCTCTGAAAGTCAACACGGAGCTGTCACAGGCCTACTCATTGTCCCTGTGGCCACTGAAGAGGTGATGGTAGCACCAGGATAATGATACCACCAATACGAATACAACTCTTCTTCCAGAATACTGTCTTAAATAGGACTTTTGGGGGGAAAAGAAGGCTTAGCTGGGAATAGTAACATCATTTATGTCAGGACATATGAAACCATGTTCTAAGTGCAAAATAAAAGAGGTGAAAACTAACTTGAAAATACAATCCATTTATAACTTCACAATCACCTGCATTAGTGAAAACTATTGGTTAAAATGATGGTCACTGGCTTTACTCATATTTGTTAATATCAATTTTAAACTATGATTTATTTTTAAATAATTTGTTTATCAAAGAACATTTCTAAAACTGAGAAAAATATCAAGTCCTATAATCTCACCACCTATTTCTTTTCTTTGCATACATGTTTGACATAATTGGGACCATACTTTATAGAGTGTCATATCCTTTTTTCACTTATTATATGGTTAGCATATTAGTATGTCACTAAAATTCTTCTGAAACATCTAAGATGACTATGAATTTTCCATGATTTCTCTAATTTTTATTGAACATTAAGGTTCTAATTTTTGCTATAGTAAATATTGCTGCAGTGAACATCTTTGAACATGAATATCTTTCAACATCTCTGATTTCTTTAATAAAGATTCCTAGAAATGGAATTACAAGCTCAAAAGGCATGCATAACTTTTTTTTTTCTTTTTTTTTGAGACGGAGTCTCGCTCTGTCGCCCAGGCTGGAGTGCAGTGGCGCAATCTCGGCTCACTGCAAGCTCCGCCTCCCGGGTTCATGCTATTCTCCTGCCTCAGCCTCTCCGAGTAGCTGGGACTACAGGCGCCCGCCACCACGCCTGGCTAATTTTTTGTATTTTTAGTAGAGACGGGGTTTCACCGTGGTCTCGATCTCCTGACCTCATGATCCGCCCGCCTCAGCCTCCAAAAGTACTGGGATTACAAGCGTGAGCCACCGCGCCCAGCCTCTTTTTTTAAAAGCTTGTAATAAATACTGCCAAAGTGCTTTCCAGAAAAGTTTTACTCATTTACATTCCCACTATCAATATGAGTAACCATCTTACCACCAATCTTTATTATCAATGAGTATTAGTATTTTCATTAAATCCTTAAGCTTCATATCGTAACATTATACCTATAATCAAACACTCTCACAATATAATCAATAACAACTTTCTGTAAACATTAAGTTTAAATGAAGGCAAAGGGCCATAATTAATGACAGTCCCAAGACAGGGCCAGTCCCAATATCCAAATCCAGAGCAGCATGGAAAAGTGACCCCACCCCCAGAAAAAAAAAAGTTATAGTGCTTTTCAGTACTCTGAGTCAAAACAAAGGTCAAGTCCTAGTTTTGCCACTCACGCATGCACGCTCTCGCTCTCTATACATATATACAAAAAGTATATATATATATACACACACGTGTATATATATGTGTGTGTATATATATATTCCATCTCAAAATATATAAATATATAATATATAAATATACATAATATATATATAAATACATAATATATACATTTTATATAGATATATATTTTTTTGAGACAGAGTTTCACTCTTGTCGCCCAGGCTGGAGTGCAATGGCGCAATCTTGGCTCATGGCAACCTCCGACTCCCGGGTTCAAGCAATTCTCCTGCCCCAGCCTCCCGCGTAACTGGGACTACAGGCATGTGTGTGCCACCACGCCTGGCAAATTTTTGTATTTTTAGTAGAGACAAGGTTTCGCCATGTTGGCCAGGTTGGTCTTGAACTCCTGACCTCAGGTGATCCACCTGCCTCAGCCTCCCAAAGTGCTGGGATTACAGGCATGAGCCACCGCACCCGGCCCGGTAGCTCTATATTTTTATTAATAATTACATTACTTCTCTAAGCTTCAGTTTCGGCATTTGTAAAATGGGGACGGGGATAACATAATATCCCTTTTCTAACAAAGGGCAGTTACAGGCACAAAAAAGATAATATAAACACTTGGAAGTGTTTCTTGTTACTCAGCAGATCAATTCATATAATAGCTTAAAAACAGCATCCTGAAGTCCTTCTCTCAATATAGTAGGTAGGTGCACTAATTTACAAAACACAACCAGAAATTAACAAATTTCATGATCCAGACATGAAAATGAGTCTCACTCTTTTATAACCACTCCATCAAATCATTGCTTATTACATCATATTAACATCCTGAATGTCTTATGCCCTGAATGCCAGTAGAGGTTGGTATCCCTTATCTAAAATGCTTGGGACCAGAAGTGTTTCAGACTCTGGACTTTCTTTGAATTTTGGAATATTTTCATATATACCATGCAGTATCTTGGGGATGAGACACAAGTCTAAACATGCAATTCACTTATATTTCATATACACTTTACACACATAGCCTGAAGGTAATTTTACACAAAATTTCTTTTTCTTTTTTGAGGCAGGGTCTCCCTCTGTCATCCAGGCTGGAGTACAGGAGCACAATCATGGCTCACTGCAGCCTTGACACCCCAGGCTCAAACAATCCTCCTGCCTCGGCCTCCCAAGTAGCTGGGACTACAGGCACACACCACCACACCAAGCTAATTGTTTTGATTTTTAGTAGAGACGAGGTCTTGCTGTGTTGCCCAGGCTAGTCTCTAACTCCTGAACTCAAGCAATCCTCCCACCTTGGCCTCCCAGGATTACTGGTTATGAGCCACCTCACCCAGCCAGTATTTTTAATAACTTTATGCATGAAATAAAGTTTTAACTGCAACCTGTCACATGAGGTCAGGTGTAGAATTTTCCAATTGTGGCATCATGTCGATTCAAAAAGTTTTGAATTTTGAAGGATTTTTTATTTTGATTTTTTTTTTTTTTTTTTTTTTAGACAGTCTTGCTCTGATGCCCAGGCTGGAGTACAGTGGTGCGATCATGGCTCACAGCAGCCTCAGCCCCCTGGGCTCAAGCAATCCTCCCACCTCAGCCTGGAACTACAGATGTGCACCACCATGCCTGGCTAATTTTTTTGTAGAGACAGGGTTTCATTATTTTGCCCAGGCTGCTCTTGAACTCCCAAGCTCAAGCGATCCACTCATCTTGGCCTCCCAAAGTGCTGGGATTAAAGGTGTGAGCCAGCAAATCTGGCCCAGATTTTGAATATTTTGAGTAGGGATGCTCAGCCTTGACCTGCATCTCTCCAGAAGCATCACAGTACTTACAACGTACTTACATATATTGTTTCATTTAGTCCTCACTAAGGACTATGTGAGATTGGCATTATTGTCCCCATTTTGCAGACTGTCCAGCTTACAGACTGACAAAGCCAATAATCAAATCCAAGTGGGTCTGCCCAAAGCCCCATGTCACACTGCTTAAAATTCAAGTCTGCACTTCGGTTCTTCATTAGTCTCCTTTATGTCGGTAACTAAGGTTAAGATTAAATATTTGCTTTATTTTCAAAAGAAAACCATTCCTTCAAACAATTTTCTACCAATTTCTCTGCTGAAATGGTACTTATTTATAACACAGTACCTTAAAATGAGTCCATAAGGAACTGGAAAATGTTATTTTTTTGAAGTTTTACACATTCAGTACACTTTGCATCAATAAAAAAAAGTATATTCATAAAAGTATACTCAAGTATAGGATATTAAGAATCTAACACTGCATATATTTAGGCATAAATGTAACATAACATTCCACTTATTTCACAAGCAATTACTATAACTTAATTCCAATAGTTATTCTAATACCTTCTTGTTCTTTCTAGAATTTCAGGTTTGTTTTTTAAGTGGTTTCTCCCATTTTTCTCACTTTCAATTACATAAAACTGTATTCTACTTTCAGTCCAAATTTTGTGTTGCCTATATTAAATCCATTTCCCCAATATATCTAGACTGCTGCCAACTAAAGTTAATAAATTTTGAATGACTGCTCAGGATTTATTCTCTTTATTTTTATATTCTATGTTATTTCCTTATACAATAGAGTATGAATGAAAACAAGTATCTACAAGACCAGTATTTCTTCAATTTTCACCTTGTGAAAGCTGGGTATTAAAATAAAAATAAATTAAACTCTTGGGCTGGGAACTCCCTGACCATATTTCTCTCACCGTGCTGGGTGTCTCTATGCTCCCTTTCAATCTTGAGTATTATAGTCAATAGGCACTGCATGCACTGGGGGAGCACCTGGCCCATCAAGGGCCTTTCCCAGAGGAAGTAATGAATAAAGAACAGATGAAGAGCTGAGTAGTGGTTCCTGACCTGCCAGCAAGAGAGGAGGCGCAGCATTTTAAATTTGAGTCATCTCCATTGGAGTCTGCCAGTAATCAGTTGTGTGACTTTAAGCATATCAATTAGAAACAGAAAGATTGGCATCCCCAAAAGAAAACCATTCTTTCAATTTTCTACCAATTTCTCTGCTGAAATGGTACTTATTTGTAACAGTACCTTAAATGAGTCCGTAGGGAAGCGGAAAATGTTATTTTTTTGAAGTTTTACACATTCAGTACACTTTGCATCAATAATAAAAGTATATTAGTAAAAGTATATTCAAGTATAGGATATTATGAATTGAATTTCAGCAAGACTTGAATTTTACTCCTCATTATTTATCCAAAAAGGAAAAAAGATCCGAGAATTTGTAAGTGACGTGACCAGACTCCAAAGGCTGTTAGTGGTATCCGCATATTCAGGATGCAAATCCCTCTCTAGTCAACTGCACTTTCTACCAAACTGTGATTCACTGGCTGTTAGTGGTATCCGAATATTCAGGATGCAAAACCCTCTCTAGTCAACTGCTCTTTCCACTAAAGTGTGATTCACTGGGTGCCGATTTCTTCATCTCAAAAGGTGATGATTACCCCCTCTGTAATACTGCCTATCTCATAGGACTATGAAGACTAAAGAAAATAAAGTATACAAGAGCATTTAACAAATTTACCATACCACTTCATACTATTGTGGAGAGGGCCAAGAGACAAGAAATCTGGTAGCATTTAAGTGCTAAGAGCACAAAATAGAAGTGTTATAAGGTCATCTCACCAGCCAGATCTATACTTTAGCTTGATTATACAATAAAAGCATTCACCTTGCCACTCTCCAAAACTATCAGTGCAAGCTACAGTGCCCCCTCACACCGGCAATCTACCATGAGACTTCTAATCAATAATCAAAACATTGTATTGTACTTCCTGCTCTGAACACCAGGTACCAAAATTTCAGCGGCCAGGTAGGTTGGAGTTCACAATCAGGCAGCCTAGAATTACACTCAGCCCACAAATATGTTTTGATCAACATAATTTTTAACGGCAAATTTTTAAACTAAATACATTAAAATCCACCACATGCAGTGGCTCACACCTGTAATCCTAACAATTTGGGAGGCCGTGGCAGGAGTATTGTTTGAAGGCAGGAGTTCAAGACCAGCCTAGGCAACATAAATAGACACCGTCTCTACAAAATTTTTTTAGAAAACTAGGCCAGGCGCAGTGGCTCACGCCTGTAGTCCCAGCACTTTGGGAGGCCAAGGCAGGTGCATCACCCGAGGTCGGGAGTTCGAGACCAGCCTGAACAACATGCAGAAACCCCCTCTACTAAAAATACAAAATTAGCCAGGCGTGGTGGCGCATGCCTGTAATCCCAGCTACTCAGGAGGCTGAGGCAGGAGAATTGCTTGAACCCAGGAGTTGGAGGTTGCAGTGAGTCAAGATTGTGCCACTGCACTCCAGCCTGGGCAACAAGCAAAACTCCTTCATAAAAAAAAAAATAAAAGCAACAACTAGCTAGTACACGGCCGGACCCAATGGCTCACCCCTGTAATCCCAGCACTTTGAGAGCCTGAGGCAGGCGGATCACTTGAGGTCAGGAGTTCAAGACCAGCCTGGCCAACACGGCAAAACCCTGTCTCTACTAGAAATACAAAAATTAGCTGGGCGTGTTCATGGGCACCTGTAGTTCCAGCTACTCAGGAGGCTGAGGCAAGAGAATCGCTTGAACCCAGGAGGCGGACGTTGCAATGAGCCAATGTCACGCCACTGCACTCCAGCCTGGGCAACAAGAGCGAGACTCTGTCTCAAAAAAAAAAAAAAACAACTAGCTACACATAGTGGCATGCGCCTGTAGTCCTAGCTACTGGGGAGGCAGAGGTGGGAGGATCGCTTGAGCCCAGAATTCATGGCCGTAGTGAGCTATTACCATGAAACTGCACTCCAGCCTGATAGGACGATACCCTGTCTCTAAAAGTTAAATAAATAAATAAGAATACATTAAAATCCAGATATCCAGCATCTTTTCCAAAAAGTGTCAAAAGATCCAAGGACACTGGGCCCACTTCCTCACATGGCAACAAGCAAGTGGAGCTGAGCAGCAACTGTCCCCTTTAGTTTGGGCCCGTGCTCTCCAGTTCATCAAGGCCCAGCCTACTCATCCTAGTACATAACAGGCATCGGACTTGGAGACCACTGAGGAAGATGCTCAAACAGAACAATAATAATAATTTAATGAAGATTTGTTTACTCTTTCTTGGCCTGTTTTTTGTGGCTCTATCACACATTAGCTGTGTGACTCTTAAGTAACATATTTAACCACTAAGTCTCTTAAATTTAACACAAGCTGAAATATGATGACTTCTGAGTCAAAAAACTTCACAAAAACTTCAAACTCACAGAAACAAGACAGGGCACCTCCCATAGGGAAAAAACGTAATGTGGCCAGGAATGGTGGGTGGCTCACGCCTGTAATACCAGCAATTTGAGAGTCCGAGGCAGGCGGATCACTTGAGGTCAGGAGTTCGAGACCAGCCTGGCCAACACAGCAAAACCCCGTCTCTACTAAAAACACAAAAATTGGCCAGGATGGTGGCACCTGCCTATAGTCCCAGCTACTTGGGAGGCTGAGGCACGAGAATCTCTTGAACCCAGGAGGCAGAGGTTGCAGTCAGCCAAGATCATGCCACTGCACTCCACCCTGGGTGATAGAGCAAGACTGTCTCAAAAAAAAAAAAAAAAAGTAATGTGACAGAAGTCCTTGTCATATAATAATTTGACATCTACGACCGCGTCCTTAACAGTAAGGCCTATACATCAGAATAACAGATTGCTAGCAAATTATCTTAGCCTGAATCATATAAATCCACTCAACTGAAAAAGTTTCTGAAGTCTTCGGGTATAAGTCAATAAGCAAAACAAGCTCCCCCACCCAAAAAAGAAAAACATTTAAAGTAACAGATTAGGCTATGAGCTCCTTTAGTGCAGAGGCCACTTCCATTCCTCGTGATCCCTCCTGTCTCAGTGACTGGCACACTGAAGCTACAGCTCAAGGGCAAGTTTCTCTCTGAATTCTTTCCAGAAGGTCCCCATCCACATCACAAAGAACAAGCAACATGGTGTAGTAATGAAGAGTGCAGATCTCAGTGTTCAGCAGATAATCCCCTCTATCTTACAGCTCTACCAGCAGCATAAACTCAAGGAAGTTATTCAAGGTCTCTGTGCCCCAGTTTCCTCATCTGTAAAATCAGGATGCTAATAACACTTCTCACACAAGAAAAAAATGAGATAAAGCATTTAACATCACACCAGCAGAGTAAGTACTCATTACCTACCATCATCAGTGTTCCCTTCTCAGTGTTCTATGGTACCCCCTAGGGACTTCTACCTTAGAACCCACAGTACTTTATTATAATTCACCTGCGCGCACACACACATCTCCTCTACTGGAATGTCAATAACCTCAGGATAGGGACCCAATTTTACTTCTTTTTGTATCCCCAAGGTCTAACATTTTGCTTGGCACTGCTGAAATGAATCACAGATCCTCGAAGTTTTTATTAACTGGAAAAGTTATTAGCAGAAACTGGAATTTACCTCCCTTGCCTGGTACTCAAGCCCTCACTGACTCTGACCCCTACTGCCCCTCCAACTTTACATCCTTGTACCCTGCTAAAAGAAGCAATGACTCGCTTGACTCAGGCTGTAAACTCATTCACCACTCTAAAACCATGCCTCAAGCATTATACCTTTGTATCTTATAGCTATTTATTTCGGGAGACTTTACCACGTACTAGGCCCTTTATCCCCATTAGTCCAATAAATATTCACAACACTCCATGTAGTCAATATTATTCCCTAGCCCAACCCCTAGTTGAAGAAAATGATGCTTTGAGTTATGTGCCGAAGGTCACATATCCTGTAAGAGCAGGGACCAGGAATTGAATCCGGAGTCCATGCTTATTTTCTACAGACTGTCTTCTCTGCTCATATTCAAAGCTGAGCTAACCTACCTGCCATTTCCTTGCCTTGGAAGAGCACAGTCTTTACATTTAAAAGATTTCTGTACCATTCATTTTAACATTCATATGTTTTGTCCTATATACCTTTTTGTTTCAATATGTACTTGCATAAAAAGAGAGAGATGATGTGAGAAAAAGGCAAGACATGCAATGGAAAAAGCACAGATTTAGGCATCAGACAGACCTGGGTTTGAATCCTGGCTCTGTCTCGTACCAGCTGTGTAATTTATTATGGGTCTTCCTAATCTGTAAATTGAGGTTAAAATGATTAAACAATAGAAACCCCTATATAATACCCAAATACTCAAAGTTTAGTTTACCTCAAATTACAAAGCACTACCTGGCCACATCCCATCCCTCAAAGGTGAATAACCCATTCCCCTCCCGCACTACCACTGTCACAAGAACTCTCACACAATGTACTTATCACGGTGTTAGAATTATTCATTTCCCTTATCTCTCTTTCACTAAATTGAGCTCCCTGACAGCAAAGACTGAATCTTATTTATCTCTAATTGCCTAGCATGGTACCTGGCATATATATACATATCCATATTCAGTAAACATTTGCTAAGTTAAATAATTGTAGATAAAAATGAGCGCTTATAGAATTCTAGAGGAAAAATCATTTCCAGGTGGGGTTGTCCTGAATTGGTTGGGAGAGGCCAACTCAGCTGAGCCGTGGGAAGCATCTCAATAGACTGAAAGAGAAAAGGGGAAACCTAGGCAAGATAGGGAGAATGTTCTACAAAAATCGATGGAATAGGAAAGAACAAAAATGATTAGAGATCCTACTTATTTAGAGTAATGGATCAGGATGGGGTAATTAAAGAAGGAGACCTTTTCAAGCATAACTGGAAAGGTAACCAGGAGCCAGATTAGGAGATGTAAGGGAGTGTAAGTGCAGTCTGGGACACACAGTAGTTGAAGGTAGGCATGAGCACACAGATGAATGGGAAAGGGCTACCAGCATGCCCTAAATCCCGCAGGTGTGTAAACTGAAAAACATGAAAACAATTATTGCTTCACCAAGAACTCTTTCCGTGTTTACTAGGCATCTTGTGTGGGCTCATAAAATATAAGGAATAAAACCCGTATCTAGGCTTCTGCTTAAGTGGGTTTTAACATTACGGATCCACCCCTTCTGCTTGTCAGAGAATGAGAACGCTGCTTTTTTTAAACCAATGTGTCTCCATTTGACTCTTCACACCTGGGAAAGGTTTGAACTTTGCCGATTTGGGTTTATAACAACATGGTGCTTGGCACACTGCCAGGTACTGTGGTGGGCTTCCAAAGTGACTTTCGTTTATTCAAAAGGAATTTTTAACCAATTTCTGAGTCAATTTGGGGGTCTCTGGTTAAAGTCATACTCTTGTTTACACTACAATCTCTTCTTCCCAGCCTTAAACAAATCTAAAGGACTCCTTGCCACTCCCATAAACAAAGAATGAATCAAAGTTCCAGCAATACTGTAGCTAGAAAAAAGTCTGTAAGGCTGTTAACCTCTTTACGGGGGATGGGGAGAAGGGACGCAAGGAAATGAGGACCACACAGTCAAGGCTTGAAAACCTTGATTTTCACATTATGAAGACCAGGGCACCTAGATATTGTCAAGTGCAGGGCCAGAAGCTGCCGGAGTCAACTACACCCTCCACCTCCACACTACCAGGTCTGCTGGCTTCTTTTCCCCTAAACCACACACCCGCCTCAGACTCCTGACAGCCTCCAGTTCTGGAAACGGCCAGGAAACGAATGCTCCCAGGCCACCTGAACAAGGGCCCGGCAGGCGGCCCGCTGGGCAGCGCTGAAACTGGAGAGGTGAGAGGGTCGCCAGGTGGGCAAGCTGGTGGGCTGACGGACGGGCGGGGAGCTGGCGGCTGGGGCAACCTTTACCTGAAGCTGCTTCCACACTACGGGCCGGGTCGGCCCCGGGACACGTTCCTGAGTGGAGGGCCCGGCTCCCCCACGCCTCCCGGCCCCTGCCCCCGAGCTCTGCACTCTCGGGATCCACGGGGACCGGCGCTCCTCCCGGCCCGCTCAGCTGCCGCTTCCCGGGTTCGCCCTCATACCCCAGCTGCTCGCCGCCGCCGGCCGGCCGAGCAGCAGCCCTATTACCCCGAGCCGCACACGACCCGGAACCACACCCCGGCGTTCCGGAAGTCCCCGACCGGGAAGGAGCCTCTGGCTGGGGACGTAGTGCGCAAGCCCCAGAGCTGAAAGCAAGGAGCCGTAGCTTCCCGCGGGGCGGGGCCAGGAGGGAGGCCGGGCGCATGCGCGCCGCTTCTCCAGTGCAGGGAAAGGTCTGAGTCGGAGACTTAGTTCTGGCAAGATGCACCAGTGCCTGGACTTGCCTTGAGCAGGAATCCGTGTTAGGCTTCTCCATCGAATCTTCTTTCTCCCCATTTCCACGGAGAAAAGCCCTTTGTTCGTCCAGAAATGAGTGATGAGGCAGCTTAGCCTCTCTGAGAAAGACCTGGGTTCAAATGCCAGCTCTTATAACTTGCTGTGTGTCCTAGGATGTGACACCTCTCCTCTCTGAGCCTCGGGTTTTCCCATCCAGGGCAATAGTTTCAACTTTAGAGTATATTGCTGTGGGAATCGAATGGGATGATGCTTGAAAAACACCAAGCATAGTGCCTGACACATAGTAAACATGCAGTCAATGTTAGTTATTTCTATTATAATATCTGTAATATGGAGGTGATAATAATCTTCCTCAAGCCCTGCTGGGAGGTTTCCAGGAGATGTAGGAGGACTGGCACAGGGCAGAAGTTCAGTGTTGTCTCATGCTGCTCCCTTCCTCTCTCACGGAGGAAATCAGTAGAGAAAGCCACGATGAAGGGAGAAAAAGGATTCAGGGAGTGTAGTGAGAGTGTTCTCCCACCTGAAAGATGCTTGGGGAAGTCTCTCAAAAACGCACCTTAGCAAAAGGAAAAAGTCAAGGTTGAATTTCAGCCCTGAGGGACCCCTGCCCAATTTCAAACTCATTAATAAATATGCCATGGGGCCAGGCACGGTGGCTCACACCTGTAATCCCAGCACTTTGGGAGACTGAGGAGGGCAGATCACTTGAGGTCAGGAGTTCGAGACCAGCCTGGCCAACATGGTGAAATCCTGTCTCTAATAAAAATACAAAAATTAGTCTGGCGTGGTGGTGTGCACCTGTAGTCCCAGCTACTCAGGAGGCTTAGGCAGGAGAATGGCTTGAACCCGGGAGGCAGAGGTTGCAGGGAGCCAAGATCAGGCCACTGCACTCCAGCCTAGGTGACGGAGACTTTGTCTCAAAACAACAACAACAACAAAAAAAAAACACTGTGGGTCTACCCATGTATTTCAAATATGGTCATCCGTTGCTTAATGATGAGGACACGAGAAATGCATCGTTAGCTGATTTTGTGGTTGTGTAAACATCATAGAGTGTACTTACACAATGTCAGAGCCTACTACACACCTAGGCTGTTTGGTATTAGCCTATTGCTTCTAGGCTGCACACCTGTACAGCATGTTACTGTACCAAATACTGTAGGCAATTCTAACACAATGGTATTTGTGTACCTAAACATCTCTAAATGCAGAAAAGGTACAATCAGAAGAATATGTTATAACCTTGGGGGACCACCGTCTTATATGCACTCTGTCATTGACCAAAACATACTCATTCCATGCATGACTGTACATGATTGATCTTCTTACTACATCCCATTACTGTATGTAATTGGTATCTTACCACATATCTATACCGGGGAGAATAGTGCACCTCAGCACCCAGACACACTCTTGCACACACACTACCACAGTTCCATCAGGGACCTGTCGGAGGCACTCTAACAAAGCAGCAGGTGTGAACAAGTTTGGATATTTGATTTTCTGAGGTCACCAGGTTATCTATTCCTTCCTAAATCTTACTCTCCATTTTCCTCTCTCTCTCTCTCTCTCGAGTTCCAATCTGAAGCACAGCTGCCTGTCTCCTAGACACATAAAACTCGACCTATCTAAAACTGCTAAGCAGTTATAAATTCTAAAGAGTAAATATTTCCTAGCATTTTGAGAGGCCAAGGCAGGAAGATCATCTGAGCCCAGGAGTTCGAGACCAGCCTAGGCAACATGGTGAGACCCCATCACTACCTTAAAAAATTTATCTCTATATAGGCCGGGCATGGTGGCTCATGCCTGTAATCCCAGCACTTTGGAAGGCCAAGGGGGGCGGATCACAAGGTCTGGAGACCAAGACCATCCTATCTAACATGGTGAAACCCCGTCTCTACTAAAAAAAAAATATACAAAAAATTAGCCAGGTGTGTGGCACACACCTGTAGTCCCAGCTACTTGGGAGGCTGAGGCAGGAGAATCGCTTGAACCCGGGACGTGAAGGTTGTAGTGAGCCGAGATCACACCACTGCACCCCAGCCTGGACAACAGAGTGAGAGTCTGTCTCAAAAAAATAAAAACTAAAAAATAAATATATATATATACACACACACATATACACATATATTTTTTTTTTAGCCAGGTGTGGTGGTGAATGCCTGTAGTCCTAGCTGCTTGAGAGGCTGAGATGGGACGATTGTTTGAGTCTGGGACGTCAAGGCTGCAGTGAGACGTGATCATGCCACTGCACTCCAGCCTGGATGAAAGAGCAATGCCCTGTCTTGAAAAAAAAATTAGAAAAATAAAAAGTGAATACTCACTCTGCCACTTACAAGTTTTGTGACTTCATCTCTCCAAGTTGCTTCTCTAAATATTCTTATCTTTACCTGGAAAATGGGAATGACAAAAGTCCTATATAATCTCATTAGTTTGTTGTGAGGTTAGAATGAGCTAATACATGTAACTTACATAGAACAGAGCCTGGCATGTGACTATTATTTACTAATGCCTACTACTATGAGTATACCTCAGTCAGTAAGCAATACTTATTGAGTACCTATTGAGATTCAGTGGTGAAAAAGCCAGACAGGGACCCTACCCTTAAGAAGCCTTGTAGTCAACTTTGACTATGGGTTTGAAATACTGTAGTTACTGTGGTAAGCTGGCATGCAGTGATATATGGTAGGATTTCAAGGACAGTATCGAGGGCCCAGTTGAGAATGGAAACTAAATGTATGGTGATACTAATATGATGGCTTGTGTGATTACTCTATAGCTAGTTGGAGCAGTCACGATACACACACCCAAAGAATGAGAAGTTGGATTGATCTAAGGAAGGATTTTGCCAGACAGGTGTGATGGGGTCGTATCAGCTTTTAAGAGTGCTTAAAACAATGAGCCATAGAAAGTGTGCTGGATAGGGAAGCAAGAGAATTCCAGAAAAACAGATATCACTGGCCTAAAGGTCTCAAATAGATGTAATGGAAGTCACTGATGAAGGAAAGCAGAAGGATGGAGGTTACTGTCACAGATGGGTGTTTCAACAAATAACCTCAGAGGAGGAGCCATGTGAGAGGGGGTCCCAGCTAAAGTAGAGTGAGGGAAAAAATCACTGAAGGTAAGATAGTCAAGGTACTGAGATCCTTGTGAACCTCCAAAGCTCCCAAGATGGTAGACAGACCTTGGGTGAAAAGGAAACCAGATATGCTCCCCATGGCATCTGCAACTGAGGAACAGCACTGGGGAGGTAGATGAGGCGGAGAGAGGAGAAACTAATTGGATGGCACGAGCGTCCAAGAAGCAGGAGTTGTATTGGTGGAAGTGTCATTAAAGCATACATTGACCTATCTCCTGACCTGGGGTGCACAGTGGTAGGATCGGGAGAGCTAACACACATACAAATTTTTTTTTTTTTTTTTGAGATGAAGTCTCGCTCTGTCGCCAGGCTAGAGTGCAGTGGCACGATCTTGGCTCACTGCAACCTCCGCCTCCCGGGTTCAAGCCATTCTCCTGCCCCAGCCTCCCGAATAGCTGGGACTATAGGTGCCCGCCACCATACCTGGCAAATTTTTCTATTTTTAGTAGAGACGGGGTTTCACCATGTTGGCCAGGTTGGCCTCGATCTCTTGACCTTGTGGTCTGCCCGCCTCGGCCTCCCAAAGTGCAAGGATTACAGGTGTGAGCCACCGCACCTGGCCACAAAAATAATATTTTTACAGCACACTGATGGTGCTGGACCAGGGGCTGGCTAGGGAACTCCCATAGACAGGGCAGTGGGACAGGTACCTGGGCATATCTATGACAATCAGGCTTCACAGCCTTCATCTCCAGCTTGGAAAGGAAGCCATGTTAGGGGATGGAGGTTCTTTTTCTTCTGGTTCCCAGGACTAGAGAGGGTCAGTGGGCAGAAGTTCAAAAACACCTACTACCGGGCTGGGAGCGGTGGCTCACACCTGTAATCCGAACCCTTTGAGAGGCCAAGGCAGGCAGATCATGAGGCCAGGAGATCGAGACCATCCTGGCTAACACGGTGAAACTCCGTCTCTACTAAAAATACAAAAAATTAGCCAGGCGAGGTGGTGGGCGCCTATAGTCTCAGCTACTGGTGAGGCTGAGGCAGGAGAATGGCGTGAATCCAGGAGGTGGAGCTTGCAGTGGGCCATGATTGTGCCACTGCACTCCAGCCTGGGCGACAGAGCGAGACTCTTTCTCAAAAAAATCAAAACAAAACAAAACAAAAACAAAAACAAAAAAACACCTACTACCTGTGTGGCTTTCAACAAGTTACTTGCCTTTTTTGTGTCTGTTTTCTCATCTAGGTTGTTGTGAGAATTCCATGAGGTACTACAGAAAGAGTAACTAGAACAGTGCCTCGTATACAGGAGGTGTTGCATAAATGCCAGCTCTTCTGGCCCGGCATGCCAAGATGGGCAGTAAGGATCGAGTCCCTTCACACATTCAGTTTCCTCACAGCCCCTCAAGCCTCAATTGCTGTTTGCCTCTCCACTTAGCAAACTCCTATTCATTTTGGGGGGTGGCCTAAAACAGTAACCATGTATTATTTCTTAGGATTCTGTGGGTTGATGGGTGTTTCTCCTACCAGTCTATCCTGGGCTTGCTCATGCAATTGCAGTCAGATGGAAGCTAGAATGCCTGGAAGCACTAAGATGGCCTCACTCATATGGCAGCAGATGTTGGCCAGGCTATCTTGATTTTTCTCCTTGTGGCCTCTCTGGTGGCTATATTGGCTTTCTGTATAACATAATGACAGAATTCTAAAAGACTACGCTCTAATGTGCAAGTGATTTTTAAAAATACAGTTCTTGGCCGGACATGGTGGCTCATGCCTGTAATCCCAGCACTTTGGGAGGCCAAGGCGGGTGGATCACGAGGTCAGGAGATTGAGACCATCCTGGCCAACATGGTGAAACCCCGTCTCTACTAAAAATACAAAAATTAGCCAGGCATGGTGGTGGGCACCTATAGTACCAGCTACTCAGGATTCTGAGACAGGAGAATCGCTTAAACCAGGGAGTCGGAGCTTGCGGTAAGCTGAGATCACATCACTGCACTCCAGCCTGGCGACAGAGCGAGACTCCGTCTGAAAAAAAAAAAAAAATTAGTCAGCCATGGTGGCGGCTAATTCCTGTAATCCCAGCTACTCAGGAGGATGAGGCAGGAGAATCACTTGAACCCGGGAGGTGGAGGTTGCAGTGAGCCAAGATCCAGCCACTGCAGTCCAGCCTGGGTGACAGAGACTCCGTCTCAAAAAAGAAAAAAAAAAAAAAAAAATATATATATATATATATATACGTATGCATATATAAAATTGTGGAAATATATACATATATGTATACCATATTACCCATTTCTAGGTGTATCCTATTCATTGTTGAAGGCCCAATTTACATATTACTTCCTCCAGAAAGCTTTCCCAGATCACCTTTTCTCCCTAACAGGACACATGAAGAACTTTATTCTCTGTGTTGACCATTTATCACATTTCTGTTGTTCTTTTAATACATATCCTGTCTCCCCAACGGGCCATAAGGAATGGGATGTTTATTTCTGTTTATATACTGAAAGCTAAAAACACCATAAGCACTTGGTAACGTGTGTTACGTGAAAAGGTGCTCAAAATATGCACATGAAATGAGGCGATCTTATTTTTAAGTTTATAAGACAGCACTTTGGGAGGCCGAGGCAGGCAGATCACAAGGTCAAGCGATCAACACCGTCCTGGCCAACATGGTGAAACCCTGTCTGCACTAAAAATACAAAAATTAGCTGGGCATGGTGGCGCGAGTCTGTAGTCCCAGCTACTCAGGAGGCTGAGGCAGGATAATTGCTTGAACCCGGGAGGCGGAGGTTGCAGTAAGCCAAGATCGCGCCACTGCACTCCGGCCTGGTGACAGAGTGAGACTCTGTCTCAAAAAAAAACAAACAAACAAACAAAAAAAATTATAAGACATTATAAGATTTAAAGATTATATAAGATTTGAGGAAAACTTATTTTGTATAAGCATTATTTTCACACGGAAAAATACCACTTTGCCAAATGTATGCCAACAAGCCAAGAGAACATGTGATGGGATGCAAGTAACACTTGGAAACCCTGCCAAAGCTTTGGGGAAATGGAGGCACCTTCTAGCTTTTCTGCAAATGTGTGATCTCAATATTTTATATGTGTGAATATGTTTCCCTGATATTCTTCTCAATTTTGGTCTTTTATTCAAATATGGTTTTTCCTTTCATAGGGAAGACATGGGTGTTTATACTCCTGTCCTATAAAGAATTCTATGAGAAGAGTAAATTGCGTCAAAAATCCATTCAAACTATTTTAAAGAAGCGCCCTAGAAGTGTACAATTTCAGAGAGAAATATAGTGGTTTTTTTTTTAAATTTAAGTAATATTTTAACGTGAAGATTTGTTGTTTTTTTTTTTTTTTGAAACGGAGTCTCCCTCAGTCGCCCAGGCTGGAGCGCAGTGGTGTAATCTCAGCTCACAGCAACCTCTGCCTTCAGGGCTCAAGCTCTGCCTTCAAGGCTCAAGTGATCCTCCCAAGTGGCTAGGACCACAGGCGCACGTAACTACACCCAGCTAATTCTTCTGTTTTTAGTAAAGATGGGTTTTCACCATGTTGGCCAGACTCATTTGGAACTCCTGAGCTCAAGGAATCCCCCCACCTCAGCCTCCCAAAGTGCTGAGATTAGAGGTGTGGACCAGGCACCCAGCCTCAATGTGAAGAATTTTTTTTTTTTTTTTGAGACGGAGTCTCACTCTGTCACCCAGGCTGGAGTGTTTTGGCACAATCTCGGCTCACTGCAAGCTCTGCCTCCCAGATTCACGCCATTCTCCTGCCTCAGCCTCCTAAGTAGCTGGGACTACAGGTGCCCGCCACCACGCCCAGCTAACTTTTTTTTTTTTTTTTTTGTATTTTTAGTACAGACGGGGTTTTAGCGTGTTAGCCAAGATGGTCTCAATCTCCCGACCTCGTGATCCACCCGCCTCGGCCTCCCAAAGTGCTGGGATTACAGGGTGAGCCACGGCGCCCGGCCGTGAAGAATTTTTTTAAAGCAAATGTATTGCTTATAGTAAGGTGAGTTTGGTGAATAGAAGGGAAGCACAAAATTAACCCATCAGAAAACACACTTTGAAGATACTATTTAAATACAAATCGGTCCTGGGGACTGGGCAGAGATTCACTGAGCTTTGTTCCATTGAGTTTTCATGCTGAGTATTATTTCTGGTGAGTATCCCCTTTTTAGATACTTAGGGTGAAAATGGAACAGCTGGCTGGTATTATGAAAAATGGAATATCTCTCCGGCTACATTTATATTTGTAGTCCCTTTCCAGCTTCTAATAGTACCTTTTCTTGCTTTAAAGGTTAGCTAGTACTGTGAGTGCCAGCCCCTAAATTAATTGATGTTAACAGTACTTAGAATGTAAAAAACAGACTCGTATGTTTTGTCAAATGCAACTTCCAAGAATGTATAATTAACAGTGTCTCCATTAATATACAGTATGTTCAACAGTGAGACACCGCTATCATAAATAAAGGTAGACATGGATAAATTTATAATTAAAAATGCATTAGAAATTACAAGCATAATTTATTTACTAATATGCACTGGAATAAATTTTATGTGTAATATTTTAAAACTGGGCATTAATAAATAATAGTGAACATAAAATGTTTTGCAGCTAAAAATATTTCAATAAATATTAGTAAGTTAAATGTGCAGCAGTTATAATTGCTCTGAAGTAAAGTTTATAGAATGCAAACACAATGTAGAACACTGTTCCTTGGGTGTATTCAAAATATCAGAAATGCATAGCTGTCCTTCTTCAAAGCTGACAAATCAGGTATTCAATGTAGTGCCTACAATGATTGAAGAATAAAAGCACAGGACACCCAAATAGTGAATAACTAATCATTATTTGAGATAACCAAGATCCTTCCGAGAAAGTGTATCTGCAGACTCGTGGATTCAAATCTTATCTACCTGTTTGGCCCACACTAATTTGGAGCAATTTCTCCCACCTGAAAACTCCTATGGGTCTTTTTGAACCTTTCACTTAAAAATTGGTTTTACCTGCCGGGCATAGTGGCTCACACCTGTAATCCCAGAACTTTGGGAGGCCGAGGTGGGTGAATCACTTGAGGCCAGGGTTCGAAATCAGCCTGGCCAACTGGTGAAACCCCGTCTCTACTAAAAATACAAAAATTAGTCGGGCATGGAGATGCACGCTTGTAGTTCCAGCTGCTCAGGAGGCTGAGGCAGGAAAATTGCTTGAACCCGACAGGCGGAAGTTGCAGTGAGCCAAGATCAGGCCACTGCACTCCAGCCTGGGTAACAGAGAGATACTCCATCTCAAAAAAAAGCTGGGCGCGGTGGCTCACGCCTGTAATCCCAGCACTTCGGGAGGCTGAGGCAGGTGGATCACAAAGTCAGGAGATCAAGACCATCCTGGCTAACACGGTGAAAGCCTGTCTCTACTAAAAATACAAAAAATTAGCCAGGTGTGGTGGCAGGTGCCTGTAGTCCCAGCTACTCTGGAGGCTGAGGCAGGAGAATGGCGCGAACCCGGGAGGCGGAGCTTGCAGTGAGCTGAGCGACAGAGTGAGACTCCGTCTCAAAAAATAAAAAAATAAAAAAATTTACCTTACCTTGACTGTGCTTTTGTTCTATCAGGGGCAAACAACTCCAAGATGCCAAGCACTATTCTAAGTGCTCATATATTTTATTGACTCCATGCTCTTGACCACTTCACTCTATGAGCTCCACTATTTAAAATATTCTATTCATTGACGGTTCTGAGCGTTCACATCATGTGTCCTCAGTGAGACTGTAAGTCCTACAACACACAGGAATACCGTATTTGTTCATTTGATGTGCCTGAAAACGGAGCTTATGTCTACGTGTAGGGTGGGTTTTCCCAGGTAAGACTGTAGCTGATTAACAGTAATGAATGGCATCCATTATTGGTTGAGCCTTACTTTGGGCCAGGCCTGGCCTAATGGCTTTGTACCCCTAGTCTTATTTAATCCTCATAACAATCCAATAGATAGATGTTATTATTATCCCTATTTAACAAATGAGGAAACTGAGCATCAGAAAGCTGAAGTCACTTGCTCAAGATCATACAACTAGTAACTGGCTGACTTGAAAGCCCCAAGCCCCACACTTCCCACAATGATAATGAGCAGCCCTTGTGAAAATAACCATGTCCTTTCACTCCATCATGTTGCCTTCCAGCGTCTCACGATCCTTTCTGCTGGGATTTTCCCCCCATTGATATCTAATCTAAGTCCCTTCTGCTCCCATTTAAGATAATTCCCTCATGTCCTGTCCTTAGTAGACAAGAACTGATGTTTAAAACACATGAGCAATATCCCTTTAGATATTTGAAGATGGCTATTAAATTCTCCTTAACCTTCTTTTCTCCATGATACATTACTAGTAACCCCAATTCCTTTTGCCTTTTCTCACAGGGACTTTTCTTTTTTTTTTTTGAGATGGAGTTTCACTGTTGTTGCCCAGGCTGGAGTGCAATGGCGAGATCTCAGCCCACCGCAACCTCCGCCTCCTGGGTTCAAGTGATTCTCCTGCCTCAGCCTCCCAAGTAGCTAGGATTACAGGCACGCATCACCATGCCAGCTAATTTTGTTTTAGTAGAGACAGGGTTTCACCATGTTGGCCATGGTTGGTCTTGAACTCCTGACCTCAGGTGATTTGCCTGCCTCAGGCCTCCCAAAGTGCTGGGATTACAGGCATGACCCACCGCGCCCGGCCCCACAGGGACTCTTTCTAAAGCATTCCACCCTCTGAGCCATGCTCCTAGAAAGAGGTTTCAGGTTTTCCAAATCTCAATTTATTATCATCACCTTCAAAGAGCATTTATTAAGCACCCATATAGGCATGTGAACTGTGCTAGAATTTATACAAGCCAGGAAAGCAGATGTTGCCCTGGCTCTAAGAGGATATTTGAGGCCAGGCACAATGGCTCATGCCTGTAATCCCAGCACTTTGGGACACCAAGGTGGTCGGATTACCTGAGGTCAGGAGTTTGAGACCAGCTGGACCGACATGGTGAAACCCCGTCTCTACTAAAAATACAAAATTAGCTGGGCGTGGTGGTGCACGCCTGTAATCCCAGCTACTTGGGAGGCTGAGGCAGGAGAATCACTTGAACCAGGGAGGCGGAGGTTGCAGTGAGCCAAGATTGTGTGCCATTGCAGTCCAGCCTAGGCAATAGAGTGACACTCTGTCTAAAAAAAAAAAAAAAAGAAGAAGAAAGAAAGAAAGAATACTGCCTCTGAAATGAGTTTAAGCGAAAATAGTACCTAGAACAATGAATAAATACTAGCTCAGAAGTAATATACAACTAAACTAAACAAAAAAACAAAACAAAACAAGTAGTCTGAAGGCTAAAGACACACAGTCTTGGCCTGCTTAGAGCTTTTCTGCTTTTCTTGAAAAATTGGAAAGATTGGCGACATTGTGTCTGCAGCCCACTTGTCAACAATCAGGCTGCCTGGTGGTTGTGATGACTGGTGGATGTAATGAAGGCCAGGTGGCAGCCGCCATACATCATGACACTTGGGCTGTGGCTTTTGTCTTACCTGGCCTGCAGCACTCATTTGCTTGACCTGACAGGCCTTACAGGTACTTGAGTTTGAGCCCCTGGTCTGGCTTTAGGAAACAGCCTAAGAATGAATTTCTGCCTTTGCATAGCAGAGGTATTGGTGGAGAGAGGGTATAGTTAAGGAGAAAGTCTCAAAACCCTCTTCACCTGGGAGAACCTGTTCTTCTCAAACCCAAGTACAATTTCCTGCATAATCTGGAGATTATGCTAGAGAAAGAGGTTCTAGAAAATAGAGGAGTGGCTGGGTGCGGTGGGTCATGCCTGTAATCCCAGCACTTTGGGAGGCCGAGGCGGGCAGATCACGAGGTCAGGAGATGGAGACCATCCAGGCTAACACAGTGAAACCCCATCTCTACTAAATATACAAAACACTGGCTGGGTGTCGTGGCACGCCCCTGTAGTCCCAGCTACTAGGGAGGTTGAGGCAGCAGAATTGCTTGAACCCGGGAGGCGGAGGTTGCGGTGAGCCAAGATCGCGCCACTGCACTCCAGCCTGGGCGACAGAGCAAGACTCCATCTCAAAATAAATAAATAAATAAATAAATAAATAAAATTAATAAAGAGGAGTGGAGCTGCAAATTGTTCATCTTTGTATTTCCCAGTTATTTGACAAAATCTCAGCACAAAATGTTGCTTTGAAAGAAAGAAGCTAATTCTAGCTTCAGCTCATTTGTGACTTTGGTGGGCAGAGTCACACCCCTTCTCTGTGTCTCAGTTTTCCCATTTATGGAGTGGAATGGTTTTCCCATTTATAGACTCTACCTGGGCAGAATCATGTGATGCCATTTTTTGAGTGACAAAATGTTATATATATGTATGGTACAAAAGATGTAAATCTGCCTCTCAAAGATGTCTGTAGATTTTGGCCGGGCGCCATGGCTCACGCCTGTAATCCCTACAGGCGGATCACTTGAGGTCAGGAGTTCGAGACCAACCTGGCCAATATGGTGAAACCTGCTCTTTACTAAAATGTAAAGAAATTAGACGGGTGTGGTGGTGGGTGCCTGTAATCCCAGCTACTCGGGAGGCTGAGGTAAGAGAATCACTTGAACCCCAGAGGCAGAGGTTGCAGTGAGCAGCGATCCTGCCACTGCACTCCAGCCTGGACAACAGAGGGAGACACTATCTCAGAAAGAAAGCAAGAAAGAAAGAGAGAAAGAAAGAGAAAGGGAGAGAGAGAGAAAGAGAAAGGAAGGAAGGAAGGAAGGAAGGAAGGAAGGAAGGAAGGAAGGAAGGAAGGAAGGAAGGAGAAAAGAAAAAAGTCCAGATTTTAACATTCTTTCTTCAACAAGTACATAAGTTTCTGTTTTTGGTTTTTGTTTTTTTGAGACAGAGTCTCGCCGTTGCCCAGGCTGGAGTGCAGTGGCACAATCTCGCCTCACTGTAACCTCCGCCTCCTGGGTTCAAGCGATTCTCCTGCCTCAGCCTCCTAAGTAGCTGGAACCACAGGCAGGCACACGCCACCACAACCAGCCACTTTTTGTATTTTTGGTAGAGATGGGTTTTCGCCGTGTTGGCCAAGCTGGTCTCAAACTCTTGACCTCAAGTGATCTACCAGCATCAGCTTCCCAAAGTGCTGGGATTACGGGTTCGAGCCACCTCGCCAGACCCATAAGTTGCGTTTGTCGTTGTTGTTGAGACAGGGTCTCACTCTGTCGCCCAGGCTGGAATGCAATGGCACAATCTCTGCTCACTGCAACCTCCGCCTCCCGGCTTCAAGCGATTCTCGTGCTTCAGCCTTCCAAGTAGCTGGGATTACAGGCATGAGCCACCGCGCCCAGCTAATTTTTGTATTTTTAGTAGAGACGGGGTTTCACCATGTTGGCCAGGCTGGTCTCAAACTCCTGACCTCAAGTGATCTGGCTGCCTTGGCCTCCCAAAGTTCTGGAATTACAGGCGTGAGCTACCATGCCTGGCCTCGTAAGTTTTTGAAGTACAAATTTGTGCTTCAGATTCCACAATAGCAATTTTTAATTAATAACTTTTCATTTTGAATGAAAAAATGTAGTCTTTAGACATTTTCGGTTTTCCTGAATGGGTAATCCTAAAAAAATAAATTTGTTCACTATGAGTGCACACCTATTGCCAAGATCCTGGGTTTTTTAAAATACCATTCTCCAGTAAAAACAAAACAAAACAAACAAACAAAAAAAGCACCAGGTGCAGTGGCTCACATCTGTAATCGCAACACTTTGGGAAGCCAGCTGAGGTGGGAAGATCACTTGAGTCCAGGAGTTCAAGACCTGCCTGGGCAACATAGTGAGACCAGGTCTCTACAAAATAATTTGAAAATTAGCTGAGTATAGTGGTGCACACCTGTTGTCCCAGCTACTTAGGAGCCTGAGGTAGGAGAATCACTTGAGCCTGAAAGATTGAGGTTGCAGTGAGCTGTGATGGCGCTACTGCACTCCAGCCTGGGCAACGGAGCAAGATTCTGTCTCAAAAAATAACTACAAACAAACAACATAAATATAAAGCCGAAGTCCTCCTTGAGTGTTCCTGTATACCTGCAATTCCTCCCTGGGGATAACCTCTGGAGTTGTTTGTGAATGTCTGCAGGCAAGCCTGGCTAATTTTTTTGTAGAGATGGGGGTCTCACTATGTTGCCCAAACTGGTCTCCAATTCCTGGACTCAAGTGATCTTCTTGCCTCAGCCTCCCAAAGTGTTGAGTTTACAGGCATGAGCCAAAGTGCCTGGCTATGAAATATTTTTTGAAAAATATTTCAGGCTGGGTGTGGTGGCTCATGCCTGTAATCCCAACACTTTGGGAGGCCCAGGCGGGCAGATTGCTTCAGGCCAGGAGTTCGAGACCATCCTAGCCAACATGGTGAAACCCCATCTCTAATAAAAATACAATAATTAGCCAGGTGTGGTGGCAGGCGTCTGTACTCTCAGCTGCTCGGGAGGCTGAGGCATGAGAATCGCTTGAACCCGGGAGGTAGAGGTTGCAGTGAGTCGAGATCATGCCACTGCACTCCAGCCTGGGTGACAGAGTGAGACTCTGTCTCAAAAAAAAAAAAATAATGAAATTGGCCAGGCATGATGGCTCAAGCCTGTAATCCCAGTGCTTTGGGAGGCCGAGGCGGGCAGATCACAAGGTCAGAAGTTTGACATGCAGCCTGGCCAGCATGGTAAAACCCCATCTCTACTAAAAACACAAAAAATTAGCTGGGCCTGGTGGCACGCGCCTGTAGTCCCAGCTACTTGGGAGGCTGAGGCAGGAGACTTTCTTGAACCTAGGAAGCAGTGAGAATTGTTTGAACTCCAGCCTGGGTGGCAGAACAAGACTCTGTCTCAAAAATAATAATAATAATAATAATAATGAAATTTTAAAATATAATAAAATAAAAAATGAAAAATATTTCAAAGAGAACATAATCAACATTGCTTGTATAATCAGCAAAATAGATAAGAAAATAAACAAATATTTAAAATGAAAATCCATTGCTCCCTATCAGTCACAGAAACATTAACTGTAACAAATGTACCCCCCACTGACCAAGACCCCAGACTTTGAGCCCTGAGCTCCCCTTCCCAGGGCCAGCAGTATAGCCTGTTCCCTTCTTTTGCTGGGTCTCAGCTGGTCATGGTCTTGCTCCTTCCTCTTCATCTGTTGCCCTAAAGACGTCTCTCAGGATGCTTTTCATGGCTGATGTGAAGGACAAGATATGGAAGCTTCATTCAGGACCCAATAAAAATTTACAATTAGCTGCTCCAATTTTTTTTGAGACAGCCAAGCCTCACCCATCCCCATTTATTATAATTTATTTATTTATTTATTTTTGAGACAGGGTCTTGCTCTGTCATCCAGGCTAGAGCACAGTGGTGTGATCTGGGCTTACTGCAACTTCCACTTCCTGGGTTCAAGCGATTCTCTGCCTCAGTCTCCCAAGTAGCTGGAACTACAGGCACGAGCCACCACACCCGGCTAATTTTTGTGGTTTTAGTAGAGACGGGGTTTCACCACGTTGGCCAGGCTAGTCTCAAACTCCTGATCTCAGGTGATCCACCCTCCTCGGCCTCCCAAAGTTCTGGGATTACAGGCGTGAACCACTGTGTCCAGCCGCTACCTCAATTTTTAAAATATTTACCTTCCCCTACTTTCCTGTCTCAAGGGGTTGTCAAGCATTTCTGACCCAGAATGGTGATGATAATGTTGGCCAATGTTTATTTATTCAACAACTCGGTTTTTTTTTTTGAAACGGAGTCTCACTCTGCTGCCCAGGCTGGAGTGCAGTGGCACAATCTCTGCTCACTGCAAGCTCTGCCCCGCGGGTTCATGCCATTCTCCTGCCTCAGCCTCCTGAGTAGCTGGGCCTACAGGAGCCCGCCACCACGCCCGGCTAATTTTTTTTTGTATTTTTAGTAGCGATGGGATTTCACCATGTTCACCAGGATGGTCTCGATCTCCTGACCTCGTGATCCGCCCACCTCGGCCTCCCAAAGTGCTGGGATTACAGGCGTGAGCCACCACGCCCGGCTTCTCAACAACTCGATTTATTGATCATTTGCCCAGGCACTCTGTCAAGATGCTGGGGATAGAATCAGTGAACAAAACAGACAAAAGATTCTCCCTTCAAGGAGTTTAAATTCTAATGGAAGGAGAATGACAATATTGAAAATATTTAAAAGTAATCCCCCAGATCGCATAAGAGTGATATTTATCTATGGAGAAAATAAAGCAGAGAAGAGGGACAAGAAGCGCTGGGTTGAGATTCAATTTTAAGTAGATGGGATGATGAGGGGTGGCTCATTGACTGGTAGTGTTTGAGCAGAAATGTAGTTATTTGAAGGATTATAATAAGACCTTAGTGAAGTACTTTGTAAGTATGATGTCTTTAAAACTACCCTACCAGCCTAGGCAACATAGGGAGATTGTCTTTATACACACACACACGCACACAACCTAGCTGGGTGTGGCGGCACGCACCTGTGGTCCTAGCTACTTGAGAGGCTGAGGTAGGAGGGTTGCTTGGGCCTGGGAGGTCGGGGTTGCAGTGAGCCATGATTACACCACTGTACTCCAGCCTGGGTGACAGAGCGACACCCTGTCTCAGAAATAAATAAACAAAAATTAAATAATTTTAAAATCGCCGTAAGACATAAGTATTCTAATTTTATGGTAGTCCCATTTCACAGATGAGAAAACTGAGCTTTGCAGTAGAGCAGCAATCTGCCCAAATTCGCAAATGGGAAGGGCCCAGCTGGGTTTGAACCCTTTGAAGGTAGGGTCTTAACCACAACTCTGTTCTGTAATCGTTTAGCCTCTTTTCCAATCTCTGATGTGCTGTCGGTTTGGATCCTATGGCCCCACTCTTTTAGGCACTTGAGGCAGACTGGTCTTTTCCTGCTATAGGCTCTTCTCCGTGTTTTCCTCCTGCCTTCTGACAAGCTCCTTCGAATGACAGCTTCCTGTGTTGGACTTACTCTTGTGGCTTCCCCCTGCCCTCCAATGTCACACATAAAAAATCCAGCCATGGACTGATCCTCATAATAGCCTGTTCTTCCCCTTCTCCGTGGTGGGGATGAGAGTGGGAGAACCAGACAATTCAGCTGTGACACAACCCAGGAACAATTCCATTTAATGTTTTGACCCACACTGGGAAAAAGCAAGTTGATTCTCTTAACGGGCAAGGTCACTGAAAACTAAGAAAGCCCTAACTCATTTGATGTTCATTTTTCCATGTTATCAATTCTGGGTAAAACAATAGTCATGCCGTCCATTGCAAATTACCTTTCAGGAGCCAGAAGGCCGCATGGAAGGAGCATGCTGCTTAGAGGACAAAGGAAACAATGCCTGCAGAGGACATTCTGGAAGGGAGAGGCAAATAAAGAATCAGCACTTCACGGCCGGGCGTGGTGGCTCACACCTGTAATCCCAGCACTTTGGGAAGCCAAGGTGGGCAGATCACTTGAGGTCGGGAGTTCGAGACTAGCCTGGCCAACATGGTGAAACCCTGTCACTCTACTAAAAATACAAAAATTAGCCAGGCATGGTGGTGCATGCCTGTAATCCCAGCTACTCAGGAGGCTGACACAGGAGAATCACTTGAACACCCAGGAGGCAGAGGTTGCAGTGGGCCGAGATTGTGCCACTGCACTCCAGCCTAGGCAATAGAACGAGATCCTGTCTCAAAAAAAAAAAAAAGTCTGGGCACGGTGGCTCACGCCTGTAATCCCAGCACTTTGGGAGGCCAAGACGGGTGGATCATTTGAGGTCAGGAGTTTGAGACCAGCTTGACCTACATAGTGAAATCCCTTCTCTACTAAAATACAAAAATTAGCCAGGAGTGGTGGTGGGCACCTGTAATCCCAGCTACTCGGGAGGCTGAGGCAGAAGAATCTCTTGAACCCAGGAGGCAGAGGTTGCACTGAGCCAAGATCGTGCTACTGCACTCCAGCCTGGGTGACAGAGCAAGATTCCCTCAAAAAAAAAAAAAAAAAGAATACTCAGAGAGTAGGATGCTTTCTAACTGGAAAAGGTTGATGTTCAACCGCAAAACATTTAGACATTATCAACAAGCTTTCCTATGCTATATTTTATTATGTTTTAATTTTTCTCATTTGATGTAGATTATTATTTTATTTCTACATTGAATTTTTCTTTTTCTCTGAGTAATGGTGTACAGAGATTAAGGGTAAAATAATACTACAAAATTTGTAACACAAAGCTCTTATGTTTTATTTTCTATTACTTTCTTCTCTCTGATTCTGGTCCTTAGAGGATATAATTTGCCTGCTAAGCTGTGAGGTTTTTATTAAATGCCCAGTTTAGTCTTTTTCTATTTGTGTGTGTGTGTATATTGTTGTTTTGCTTTTTACAAAAATGATGATAATTCATTCTACAATATTTCTTTAAGATGAACAATTACTGCCAGAGAAACACGAAAACACATCTCTTTTTTTATGATTAACATTCAAGCCTGAATCTTTTTTTATAATTAAAATTTTATTTTTTAATCAAAGTCATACATAAGATTTGTTGAATAAGCCAAATAGTTCTAGCTGAAAGGCTGGTGCTTGCTACATCAAAGCAGATCTGTCCTCAATAAACGAGGGAAAATCGCAACGATTTTGCGCTGACGTGAAGTTCCCCACGGTGCAAGACCGCTCGGCAGCATCTGCTGCCTCCCCTCTTGGATACAAAGTGGGCAGAGTCAACTTTATAAATCCTGTTACAAAAATGGGCATCTTTCCCCAAAGTGTGCATAAGAATGCACGCTTTCTTAGAACATCTGAATTGAGTGATGAAATACCAAATGCAGCAAATGAAGCACATTTTTTATTTCTTGCAATGTGAATAGGGTATGAGAATGCATTTCCTTTTTTAGCTGGATACTAAGACAGGGCCGAATATCTATGGAAATGCTCACACATCCCACAATGTGAGTTGACATGAAAGACTTTGTTTTCTCCTGAACAGGAAACCCCCAAAGCCTTTCGTTGCATGATTGAAGGTGCCAGGCTTCTTCGGTCACTGGATAATATGTAGCGTTTTTCATTGTGAGGGCTGTATGGAGTACACATGTGCACTTCACAGTACAAAATCACCGCAGCTACCCAGGAGGATGTTCCTAATGTGGATGCGTTTGAACCGACAGTGGCACCATTTTCAGTGATTGGGCTATTGTTCTAACAAAAATGCTAAAGGTCTTTAAGGTGATTTTTGTTCCTCTGATTTCATGTCCTGAATATTCATTTTTAGTTTTCATTATCTAAGTATACAAGACATGGTATAGGATCTGAACCTTTTTTAAATTAATTGCGTTGTAAATCAAACATATTTCCGAAGAATGCACTTACTCATCATTAGCATGCGAGAGTTTCCAGTAAAATATCTTCAGTATTATTTTTATTATTAACATATTTACACTGTCACTCCAGCCCTGCACCCTTTGTGAATCTGTTTTTAAAATAAATATGACCTGATACCAGAGTGATTGGTGCAATAAAAATGCATGATGTGAAATTAATCAAATACGGTTGGGTTCAATTTATAAGGGACACATTAAGAAAAATTATTTCTTGTTCGGATATGCCACTCTAGTGAATCAAACAGAGCTGTGTATATTTCAGTAAGATACATGTAAAATCCATTCATTCAACAAACATTTATTATGCATTTACTGTGTGCATCACGGGGGATAAAATCAAGCTGAGCAAACAAGAAATTCACACATACAACAACTGAAGAGCATAAACAACTGCATAGTTGTGAAATGTATGTTAAATAGCCAAGGATTCCAGAAACAAAAGCTCAAGTAGCAGCAGTGTGGTGCACTGGTTAAGGGTACAGATCTGTGGATTTATTTCAGTTTTTTTCAGGAAGTGGCCATTAATTTTTGTGTGAAAAAACAAGAGCAGAAAGGCATAATTCATTGTGAAGATAGGTTTTATATTCTGTATATGTGAAGGAAATAAATTTCTAATGCAATAAAATAAAGAGAATGGGAGAAAAAAAACGGCTTGGACTTTAAAGTCAGACAGACAGGGGTTCAAATCCCAGCTCTGCTACTGTCTGGCTGGGTGACCTTGGGCAAGTTCTTTCATTTTGCTGAGCTTTTTAAAAATAATCTATAATATAGAGCTGATAATATCTTCCTCATAGGATCGTCATGAGGATTAAATGAGATAATGTCCCTAGTAAGCATCCATTAGGTGTGTTGTCATCCTGCAACTGGAGACAAAGATGCTGTCTTGGGAGCCACTATTGTCAAAGTTGGTGGCGGGTTTGAATGACTGGAGACACATTCCACATGGAGGAGACAGCATGGCCAAAGGCAGGAAGGTAGTTCTGGAAACTGAATATCCATTCGCCTCTAGGAAAGGTCTCTGCTTTCTTCCTCCTAGAACAAGTTGGGTAGAGACAAGCCAAGTACTTGGCCTACGAGCAGATGCAAGGGCTCAGTGATGACATCTCCACCCTTCAGGTGGCGTACTAATGAGAAAGAATTTCTAGACAGGTCAGGCATGATGGCTCATGCCTGTAATCCCAGCACTTTGGGAGGCCAAAGCGGGAGGATCGCCTGAGGTCAGGAGTTCGAGACCAGCCTGGCCAACAGGGTGAAATCCCGTCTCTACTAAAAATACAAAAAAATTAACCAGGCGTGGTGGTGCGAGCCTATAATTCCAGCTACTCGGGAGGCTGAGGCAGAAGAATCACTTGAACCCGGGAGGCAGAGGTTGCAGTGAGCAGAGATCGTGCTGTTGCACTCCAGCTTGGGTGACAGAGCAAGACTTAGTCTAAAACAAAAAAAGAGAAGAATTTCTAGACAGATTAGCAGGAAAAATCCATGGAGAACACTTGCAATCCCCAAGCCTTAGCAATGGAACTCAGAACTGGACACTGTGAGCATCTCGAGGGCTGGGTTTCCTGTTTTAATTGATACTGTGCCTTATTGCCTAGTGTAGGGCCTTATCCCATGCAAGCAATCAATAACCACTTGATGAACAAAAGAATAAACTCTGTGTCATGTAAAAAGTGAATAATTGTGTACTTATTGGCTATGCAACCTCATACACTGTGCCTCCATTTTCTCAACTGTAGAATGGGATAAAAATACCTGGGTGATTACCTATGAGACAGAGGAAAAGGAAGCAGGAGGGGGAGACTGAGCTTCAACCTCTGCCTCCCGGGTTCAAGTGATTCTTCTGCCTCAGCCTCCAGAGTAGCTGGAATTACAGGCTCGCACCACCACGCCTGGTTAATTTTTTTTGTATTTTTAGTAGAGACGGGATTTCACCCTGTTGGCCAGGCTGGTCTCGAACTCCTGACCTCAGGCGATCCTCCCACTTTGGCCTCCCAAAGTGCTGGGATTACAGGCGTGAGCCATCGTGCCTGGCCTGTCTAGAAATTCTTTCTCATTAGTACGCCACCTGAAGGATGGAGATGTCATCATTGAGCCCTTCTTCAAGGGCTGTTACCAAGATCAAATGCATTAATATCTGTGAGGGGTTAAGAAGAGTGCCTGGCATAAGCGCAGTTCTACATCAGTGTTTATCAAAGAAAAGATACATACTGATTTAATGGAGTGCTGAGAGGATTAAATGAGAAAATGATTGAAGACAAGTATTTGTGGAGCAAAGGGGAGAAGAAAGAAACTGCCATCCCAAGTCATGAAACCCTACCCTATGTAGGCTCAGAAGGGCCTAGCCCCAGAATCCACAGGACCTGCGGAATCTAAGATGTGTCTTCTCCTTGAGCTCAGCATGCAGCGGGCCTGGGGAAGCCCTGGACCTGCCTGTTCTTCTGCTGTCACCTCCCCTCTCCAGCTCCTCTAGTACCAGATGATGCCTTTTGCGCAGGACTCTGACAAGGGTGCTACAGTCTGCTATCTGTGGACTACTCCAGGGCCCTGTGCAGCTGTAACCTATCCTTGTACTCATGGCCAACAGCTGAAGTCTCATTTCCACTAAGATAGAATATTTTTCCATTCCTCTCTTACCCCCTTTCTCTTCCTTCTTTGAAAATGCAGCCAGTTGCCACGGCATACCTATAATCCCAGCACTTTGGGAGGCCGAGGCAGGTAGATCTCTTGAGCCCAGGAGTTTGTGACCAGCCTGGGCAACATGGTGAAACCCTGTCTCTACTAAAAATACAAATGTTAGCTGGGTGTGGGGGCATGAGCCTATAGTCCCAGGTACTCTGTAGGCTGAGGTGGGAGGACCACTTAGACTTGGGAGGTGGAGGCTGCAGAGAACCATGATTGCATCACTGCTTTCCAGCCTGGACAACAGAGTGAGATCCTGTTGAAAGAAAAAAAAGAGAGCGAGAGAGAGAGAGAGAGAAAGGAAAGAGAGAGACAGAGAGAAAGGAGAGAGAGAGAAAGAAAGAGAGAGAGAAAGGAAAGACAGAGAGAAAGGAAAGAGAGAGAAAAGGAAGGAAGGAAGGAAAGAGAAAGAGAGAGAGAAAGAAAGAAGGAAAGAAAGAAAGAGAAAGGAAGGAATGGAGGGCGGGTGGGAAGGAGGGAAAGAAAGAAAGAAAGAAAGAAAGAAAGAAAGAAAGAAAGAAAGAAAGAAAGAAAGAGAAAGAAAGAAAGAGAGAAAGAGAGAAAGAAAGAAAGAAAGAAAAAAAGAAAGAAAGAAAATGCTGCTGCTTCTTATGAATCACTGCTTCCCAGAAATCCTATTGCTCCCACTTACCAGAGAGGATCCCTTGGCTATCAATGCAAGATGGGTTGGACTGGGGCTCACACGCCCATTGGACATTATTTTTCAGCCAGCTGCCATCCCTCCTTGAGACCAGCCTCCAGACTAGTCAGCCCACTGAGCCTCAGCTCTGCCCACTCATTCATTCATCTATTCATTAATTTATTCACATATTCATTTAACCAATGGTAGCCCAGTTCCGAGCACATGGGGCTGGAAGCATCAACATCATTCACAAAATGTCCTTGTACTCAGAGCTCACAGCCTGACTGGGAAGAGACAACTGACAATATAGGCTAATTAAGCACAAAAATTTAAATGTGTACGAGGTAGGAGAGACAAGGGAGAGAGTCGCTATTCTCTGGGAGATGCAGGGAAGGGTTTCCAGAAACAGCTGCCTCTGAGATGGATTTTGAAGCAGGAATAGAATAAGACCAAGATCATTTAAGACGGAGGGATGAGAAGGCACAGAGGGACGAACAGTGAGGAGTGAGGCTTTCTTATAAGGTGGGAGAGAAGGCTGGTGTGATGGGCAGAGGTCAGATGGCAGAGGGAATTGAACACATGGCCAAAAAGCTTATATGTCATTATCTTGGTAGAGGATAGGAATGTGGCAGGCTCCATATTGTACCATCTAGATCTGCTTCAGTGAAGGACTCATTGTCCTGGGTGTCGATTGCACTGTCTGGAGGCAGTGTTCAGCTCCCAAGCCTCTTTAGAGATTGCCTTAGCATCAGAGAGCCACCTTGTCCAAGGTCATGCTCTTCCCTGTCTGGGTAGCCCACGTCCTCTCACTGACGAATGCAACAGTTTAAAGGCCCAGACAGTGGGTACGGTGGCTCACACCTGTAATCCCAGCACTTTGGAAGGCCAAGGTGGGCAGATTTCTTGAGGCCAGGAGTTTGAGACCAGCCTGGCCAACACAGTGAAACCCTGTCTCTACCAAAACATACAAAATTTAGCCTGGTGTGATAGTGTGCACCTATAGTTCCAGCTGCTCAGGAGGCTGAGGCAGGAGAATTGCTTGAACCCTGGAGGCAGAGGTTGCAGTGAGCCAAGATCATGTAACTGCACTACAGCCTGGGTGACAGAGTGAGACCCTGTCTTAAAGAAATAATAAAATAAAATAAAAATAAAGGCCCAGCCGTCTTGGCTTAACTCAGGACAACTTGGAAAGGTCATCCTAGTTCTAAAGCTCCACATGGGGTTGGCTGAGGCTGTTATTGTGTCTGCATTGAAGCTCGGTCTCCCCCTCCTGCTTCCTTTTCCTCTGTCTCATAGGTATTGCTGCCAAGGGCAGCACCACCCAGGCCATAGACCCCATCCCCTCTACTTCCCCAGGGATTCACTCATGGGGGACTTTTATCCCCCTCCATCTCTCCTGCTTCAGACTCCTTCCTGTGAGCCATTTAAATATTCTTAGCTCTCTCTCAGATCCCCCAAAATTACCTAACTCCACATTGCCTTCCAGCTCCTCCCTCTTTCTCTCCTCTGCTTTCTAGCCAAATTCCTCTAAAGGGCTGCCTACCCCTGTCTGTGGTCCTCCCTACCATTCATTCCTTTGTCGGTGCCATCAAGCTTCTGCCACACCCCTGGGGTTCTCACTGGGCCTCCAATCTCACCACATCATTAAATCCAGCGGACAGGCTGGGAGTGGTGGTTCACACCTGTAATCCCAGCACTTTGGGAGGCCAAGGTGGGCAGATCACCTGAAGTTAGGAGTTCAAGACTAGCCTGGCCAACATGATGAAACCCCGTCTCTACGAAAATACAAAAATTAGCCAGGTGTGGTGGCAGGTGCCTGTAATCCCAGCTGCTTGGGAGGCTGAGGCATGAGAATCACTGAACCCGGGAGGCGGAGGTTGCAGTGAGCAGAGATCGAGCCATTGTACTCCAGCCTGGGTGACAGAGCGAGACTCCATCTCAAAATAAATAATAAATAAATAAATCCAGTGGACACCTTAGACCATAACTCAGTTCAACTCTTGTCCTCTCTTCTTTTTGTAAAACACTCTTGGTTTCCATGCTATTGTGCTTTCCTAGTCCTTGTCTTTCTGCCAAACTAAAGACTCCTCTTTGCTTCCTTTTTTCTTTATCTGTCCCTTAATTATTAGTGCTTTCTCATGGACCCTCATTTTTCTCAGCTCTCACACTCTCCCTGTACGATCTCATTCACTGTCATGACTGCTAATACCACCAAGACGTTAATAACTCCTATGTCTTTCTCTTTCTAGTTCAGATCTCTCTTGAACTTAGATCTCCCCCGGTCATGACGCAGGCTCCCTAGGCTCAACATGTGCATAAGAAACGTGCCACCCTCTCCTCAAACCTTCAGCTCCCTCCTCCATGTCTCTGCCTCACCCCTCCCAGTTCTTGCCACCCAGACTGCCCAAGACCTCCCTGAGTGTCCACCTGGCTGCATCCTCCAGCTTAACTCTTCCCTCTCTCCTATTTCAGGCAATATCTGACTCAAAATTAAGTAATCTGCCAGGAACCAGGTTGTGGTGGCCAAGTCAAGAGTGTTGGGTACTTGAATGACTCCCAGGCACCATGGGAAGCAGAAATTGGAAAGCCTTCAGAACCGAGACCTGTCCAGCTGCCTGCCCCACCACCATACTCCTACTCCCCTCCAGGCACGGAAGTTTCTTCTTTCTGTAAGTGTTCTGTTTACAAGTGGCTTTCTCTGCTTCTTCCTGGGCAGTTGGCTAAACATGACTATCCCAGAGGTCTGGGGTTATACATCCTCAACTCAAGCAGTCAGTAAACAAATCAGTGTGTTTCAGGTGCAAGGGCGAGTCTCCAAAAGACAGATTGGGTTAGTCCTGGTGAAGTGCCCATTCCTGGTCCAGTGAGCTAAGCCTCAGAGGGTTAGGCCATGGGGTAGGAAACATAGCTATGGGGACTCATGGGGGAGGTGTGAAGATCAAGAGGAAGTAGGGTCTTGAGCTGGGGAACTATTTAAGATGTGATTTTTCCAGCCTTGAATATTCACAGAGAACAAAACTCCCAAGGGTTATAAAATTAAAATTTATACAAATATCAAATATTTTGCCTACCTACCTATGTTATGGTTTTGTGAAGCATCATTTACTTATTTATTTCACCTTCTCTCTTTTTTCTACCTTGTTATGCTAATTAGTGGTAACAGTAGGAAGAACACTATAAGGAAAATATCTCATAAGCCTGTTCCTAAAAAATAAAATTTTAAAATTTTATTTTATATATACTTGAATCGGTACTTTTCTCTGTAACACAAAGTTATTAATTCTAATAATGAATTAAAAGGCTTTTTGAGTCCATTTTCTTTCTGCATTTATATCTGTCCTAGAAATTCAGGGTGGAAGAGATAATCAAAAGTGTTATCCAGTCGCTCTGACAGAAGGAAGTTTATAACCTGTGCATAAGTTCTTAGGAAATAGTATCACCAGGAAATCTTTGATGGCCCCCTTATGGGTAAAAAAAATAATTTTAGAAAATTTATTTTCAGATCAGCATATTGTGGCATAATTATTAAAGAAATTTTTACTTTAAATCAGTTTTATTGTAAGCCTGGAAAAGAAACAGGACCAGGAGATGAACCTAGTGTTGACAAGAAGCTGGTGAGATGAAAAGAAATATACTGTGGGACCACTTGTTTTTAAGAAATGAAACTCTGGATTTATGTACCAGCTTAAAAAAAAATCTCTCTAGGCGCACTGTTCAGCAGCTATTTGGTCTTCTCTGAAGTTTTTAGTATGTTTCAAATAAAAGCAGATTTCTTTGTTTCAAGATAGTGATTTCTGATACCTTAGTTATTCATTTATTTAACAAATATTTTCCAGGCATCAATTATAGTAAGTGTTGTTCAGGATATAAAGTTGAATGTCAACAGATCTTTTCTTCAAGGAGCACAGTACATAGGATACATCCCTGGAAGCTACATTAAAAGGTATACATTTACACTTGTGCTCTGCTGGTGGGAATGAAAAATGGTGTAGCCACTATGCAAAACAGTATGGTAGGCAGGTCATCAAAAAATTAAAAATAGGGCTGGGCGCGGTGGCTCACGCCTGTAATCTCAATACTTTGTAAGGCTGAGGTGGAGGATTGCTTAAGACCAGGAGTTAAATTAGCCGGGTGTGGTGGCTGGCGCCTGTAGTCCCAGCTACTCGGAGAGGCTGAGGCAGGAGAATGGCGTGAACCCGGGAGGCGGAGCTTGCAGTGAGCCGAGATTGTGCCACTGCACTCCAGCCTGGGTGACAGAGCGAGACTCCGTCTCCAAAAAAAAAAAAAAAAAAAAAGACCAGGAGTTTGAGGCCAGCCTGGGCAACATTGTGAGACCTCATCTACACAAAAATAAAAAACAATTAGCTGGGCATGATGGCTTGTACCTGTAGTCCCAGCTAGTCAGGAGGCTGAGGCAGGAGGATTGCTTGATCCCAGCAGATCAAGGGTGAAGTGAGCCATGATTGCAACACTGCACTCCAGCCTGGGTGACAGAGCAAAACTCTGTCTCTCTCTTTTTTTTTTTGAGACAGAGTTTCACTCTTGTTGCCTAGGTTGGAGTGCAATGGCACGATCTCAGCTCACTGCAACCTCCACCTCCCGGGTTCAAGAGATTCTCCTGCCTCAGCCTTCTGAGTAGCTGAGATTACAGGTGCCTGCCACTATGCCTGACTGATTTTTTGTATTTTTAGTAGAGATGGGGTTTCACCATGTTGGCCAGACTGGTCTTGACCTCCTCACCTCAGGTGATCCACCCCCCTTGGCCTCCCAAAATGCTGGGATTACAGGCATGAGCCACCACACCTGGCCAAGATCCTGTCTCTTAAAATAAATCAATAAATAAAAAATAAAGTTACCATATGACCCAGCAATTCCACTTCTGGGTATATACCCAAAAGAATTGAAAATAAAAACTCAAACACTTGAACATTCATGTTTGTATTAGTTTGTTCTCTCATTGCTATAAAGAAATACCTGAGACTGTGTAATTTGTAAAGAAAAGAGGTTTAATTGGCTCACAGTTCTGCAGGCTGTACAGGAAGCATGGCAGCGTCTGCTTCTGGGGAGGCCTCAGAGAGCTATTACTCATGGTGGAGGGCAAAGTGGGAGCAGGACCGAGAGAGACGGGGGAGGTGCCACATACTTTTAAAGAATCAGATCTATGAGAACTCTATCACAAGAACAGCACCAAAGGAATGGTGCCAAACCATTCCTGAAGGACCCATTCCATGATCCAATCACCTGCCACCAGGTCTCTCCTCCAACATTGAGGATTACAATTCAACATGAGATTTGGATGGGGACACAGATCCAAACCATATCAATGTTCATAGCAGCATTATTCACAATAGCCAAAAGGTGGAAGCAACCCAAGTGTCCATCGACAGATGAATGGATCAACAAAATGTGCTATATACATTCAACGAAATTTTTTTTTTTTTTTTTTTTTTTTGAGACAGGGTCTCACTCTGTCACCAGGTTTGAGTGCAGTGGCGCCATCTTGGCTAAACTGCAACCTCCTCTTCCAGGTTCAAGTGATTCTCTTGCTTCAGCCTCCCGAGTAGCTGGGACTACAGGGGCACGTCACTACGCCCAGCCATTGTTTTTGTATTTTTAGTAGAGATGGGGTTTCACTGTGTTGGCCAGGATGGTCTTGATCTCTTTTTTTTTTTTTTGAGACGGAGTTTCACTCTTATGGCATTGTGGCACAGGCTGGAGTGCAATGTCACCATCTCAGCTCACGGCAACCTCTGCCTCCCAGGTTCAAGTGATTCTCCAGCCTCAGCCTCCACAGTAGTTGGGATTACAGGCATGCGCCACCACACTCGGCAGATTTTTTGTATTTTTAGTAGAGATGGGGTTTCTCCATGGTGGTCAGGCTGGTCTCGATCTCCTGACCTCAGGTGATCCACCTGCCTCAGCCTCTCAAAGTGCTGGAATTACAGGCATGAGCCACCTCGCCTGGCCAATAGAATATCATTCAGTCTCAAAAAGGAAACAAATTCTGACACATGCTACAATATGGATGAAAGTTGAAGTGAAATAAGCTAATCATGAAAGGACAAATACTTTGTGATTTCACTTCTAAGAGTTATCTAGAGTAGTGAAATTTATAGAGACAGAAAGTAGAATGGAGGTTGCCAGGGGCTGTGGGGAAGAGGGATTGGAGAGTTAGTGTTTAATGGGTACAGGTTTTCAGCTTGGAATGATGAAAAAGCTCTGGAGAAAGATAGTGGTGATGGTTGCACAACAATGTGAATGTACCTAATGGCACTGAACTATACCTCACAATATTTAAAATGGTAAATTTTATGTTATGTATATTTTCCCACAATTTAAAAAAACATATACATTTATAAGGAACCAAGTGGTGTTGCGGACTTAAAAAGGGAATACTTAGTTCCTTAGGGGGCTAAGAAAGGCTTTCTCAAGGAGACACTTGAGCAGGGAGAGAACTTGTATGGTGGAAAGGGTCAGAGGTCCTGGTCTCAGTTCCACTCTGTCACTTAGTAGCAGACCTTGTACATGTAACCTTGGACAAGTGACATAACTCCTCAAGAGGCAGTGTAGAATGGGGGTTTGTCACAAGGATGCCGAACCAGATGACTTTTTTAATTTTTTTGAGACGGAGTCTTGCTCTGTCACCCAGGCTGGAGTGCAATGGCGCGATCTCGGCTCACTGCAACCTCCGCCTCCTAGGTTCAATCGATTCTCCTGCCTCAGCCTCCTGAGTAGCTGGGATTACAGGCGCATGCCACCACGCCCGGCTAATTTTGTATTTTTTTTAGTAGAGATGGGGTTTCACCGTGTTGGCCAGGCTGGTCTTGAACTCCTGACCTCAGGTGACCCGGCCGCCTCGGCCTCTCAGTTCTGGGATTACAGGTGTGAGCCACTGTGCCTGGTCTAAGATGACTTTTTTGTTTTTATTTTCACTTTTTTTTTGAGACAAGATCTCACTCTGTTGCCCAGGCTGGAGTGCAGTGGTGTGATCTCGACTCACTGCAACCTTTACCTCCTGGGTTCAGGTGATTCTCCCACCTCAGCCTCCTGAGTATCTGGGACTGCAGGCATGTACCATCATGCCTGGCTAATTTTTGTATTGTTTGGCAGAGATGGGATTTCATCATGTTGGCCAAGCTGGTCTTCAACTTCCGATCTCAAGTGATCTGCCCCCCTCAGACTCCCAAAGTGCTGGGGTTACAGGTGTGAGCCACCGTACCTGGCCAGATGAGGTAGACGAAGTTTTTGAATCACAGTTCATTTACTAGCCATGTGACCTTGGTCAAATTAAAAAGTGGACACCTTTTTTTTTTTTTTTCTCCTCATATCTATAGGCTGTACAAAAAGTAGACGTCTTTAAGTCTTCCTTTCTTCAACTATAGATGGGGAGGTTATAGCCCATCTCATAGGGTTGTTGTGAAGGTGTAATTAGATGTTATATGAGAAACCACTAGCACAGTGCCTGCCACAAACTAAGCACTCAGTGTCGGTAGCTTTTATTTTCACAACTGTAGCTGTACAATAGGGTTAACATTACTTTTCTTCCAACTTTTTTTTTTTTCTGAGTGAAGTTTTGCTCTTGTTGCCCAGGCTGGAGGGTAATGGCGTGATCTCGGCTCACTGCAACCTCCGCCTCCCGGGTTCAAGTGATTCTCCTGCCTCAGCCTCGCGAGTAGCTGGGATTACAGGCATGCACCACCACGGCTGGCTAATTTTGTATTTTTAGTAGAGATGGGGTTTCACCAGGTTGGCCAGGCTGGTCTTGAACTCCTGACCTCAGGTGACCCACCCACCTTGGCCTCCCAAAGTGCTGGGATTACAGGTGTGAACCACCACGCCTGGCTGGGTGTTTGTTATTTTAAGCCGAGAAGTTTTGGGACAATTTGTTTCACAGCAATAGGTGATGAATATAGAGGAGAATCGGAGTTTGAAGCACTGGCAGGCCAGATGAGTGAGGTCCGGTTGTTAGGAGAGGTGTTGGAATTCTCAAAATGAAGCAGAAGCTGGAATTACAGGTGCAGGGCTGGCTGTGGGGTGAACTAACTAGATTGTAGAGGGTGAAGGGGTAGGAAGAGAAGAGAAAAGAAAAGAAAGAGAAAGGGAATAGGAAGATGAGGGAAGCGGATAAAGAGAAAGGAAAAGGAAGAGAAGGAGAAAGAAGAAAGGAGAAGAGAGAAAAGAAGAGGAAGAGGAGGGCAGAGAACTGAGGATGAATCTTGGGATGTGGAGGACTGGGAAGCAAAGACTAGAGATTTACCTTTTACAATGGACTCTCGTATCCATTGTAATGCTAGTTTTTAACTATACCTCAGTGTGTTAGGTCTTCTTTTTTCAGACAGAGTCTTGCTCTGTTGCCAGGCTGGAGTGCAGTGGCGCGATCTCGGCTCGCTGCAACCTCTGCCTCACGGGTTCAAGCGATTCTCCTGCCTCAGCCTCCGAAGTAGCTGGGACTACAGGCGTGTGCCACCACATCCAGCTAATTTTTGTACATTTTTAGTAGAGACGGGGTTTTACCATGTTGTCCAGGATGGTCTCCATCTCTTGACCTTGTGATCTGCCTGCCTCAGCCTTCCAAAGTGCTGGGATTACGGGCGTGAACCACTGTGCCTGGCTGGTAGATTATTATTATTATGATCACTGTCTTTGACAGATGAGAAAGCTGAGAGGCTAAATAACCTGACCAAGGCCAAGTAGCCATTTAGTGGTGGAGCTAGGATTCAGATCCAAGTTTGCCTGATCCCAGATGCAGAGCTCTTAACTACAGGACTACAGTACCTACAACTGTACTCTTTCTATGTTAGACCCTGGCTTCCTTATTAATTAGGATTAAGTTTGGTGGCCTATACTGGAAATAAGTATATGGCAGTGGATTTAATAAGACAGAAGTTTATTCCTCCTTCTGTAAGAGGTGTCTGGAAGAAGCAATCAAGGGTTGGTGTTACCCCTTAGATGGTGGCTTCATAGTGCCACCTGTGCCCCAGGTTCTTAAGTTTCTGCTTCACTATCCTAGTGCCTGACCTCCACTCTCAAGATCATTTCATAGGCCAAGATGACTCCTGGAGCTCCAGACATCATCTACAGGCTGGGAAAAGGAGGTGGGGAAAAGGCAAAAGGAATTTGTCTCAATTAAATTAGATTCCTTTAAGTAGGCCTCTTAGAAATGACAGTCAATTAGTCCCAGTTAAAGGCATGGTGCCCAACTAGACTGCTTTCACTTCAGATGCCAGCCACAAGTTCTGAGGTCCCCTGGCCACCTGTACTTCTAACCAACTGGCTGAAAATGTGGGTGTTCCTGTGACCCCTTTAGGTTCTATAATTTGCTAGAATGACACAGAACTTAGGAAAGCACTATACTCAGCATTATAGTTTAATTATAAGGGATATAAACCAGGGCCAGTCAAGTGGAGAGGTCAAGGGCAACGGCTGGGAGGGTCCTGAATGCAGAACTTCCATGCTTCTCCCTATGGTGTCAGGGTGTATCACCCTCCTGGCACATCAATGTATTCATCAACCAGGAAGCTTTTCTGGGCTTGGGTGTCCAGAGTTTTTATCAGAGTTTCATTATATAGACATGATTGATCGAATCATTGGCCTTATGACTGAACTCAATCTCCAGCTCCCTCAAAGTCCCAACCCTCTAATCACATGGTTGGTCTTTCTGGTGACCAGCCACCATCCTGAGTCATCACTTTATCATAAAATTAGATGTGATCTAAGGGCCTCATGAATAATAAAAACACTCTTATAGCTTGGGAGATTTCAAGGGTTTTAGATGTTACCTCCCAGGAATCCAATACAAAGATGAGAGGAATTTTTTTTTTATCATACATCATCTCCCCCGCTCTAGGGGCTCCTACTCTGTGTCAGGCATTGTGCTAGGCTATTCCATCCATCCATCCATCAGTCCATCTATCCATCCATCCATCCATCCACACATACATCTGTTTTAAAGTGTTTATAGTGCTATATCAGCTTTCATGCAAGATACAGAAAACCCAGCCAATAGGATTTTAAAATAGGAGATGAATTTACTCACAAAACTAGAAATCCAAGGGAAAGCAGTTGCTTCTTTGGTTCAGATGTTGGACAATGTCTGCAGACACCTAGGCTCTCCCTATCTTTCTACCCCACTTACCATGTTTATTTTTGTTTTGAATGAATGTTTTATTTACTTTTGTTTCTTTTTTTTTTTTTTTTGAGACAGAGTCTTGCTCTGTCGCCCAGGCTGGAGTGCAGTGGCGCAATCTTAACTCACTGCAAGGTCCACCTCCCGGGTTGACACCATTCTCCTGCCTCAGCCTCCCGAGTAGCTGGGACTACAGCCGCCCGCCACCGTGCCCAGCTAACTTTTTTGTATTTTTAGTAGAGACAGGGTTTCACCGTGTTATCCAGGATGGTCTTGATCTTCTGACCTCGTGATCCACCCACCTCAGCCTCCCAAAGTGCTGGGATTACAGGCGTGAGCCACCGCTCCTGGCCCTGAATGTTTTTTTTTAAAGTATTTACAGATAAAAATTAGAAGGTGGTGGGGCTGGGTGCAGTGGCTCATGCCTGTAATCCCAGCACTTTGGGAGGCCAAGGTGGGCGGATCACGAGGTCAGGAGATCGAGATCATCCTGGCTAACACGCTGAAACCCCGTCTCTACTAAAAATACAAAACATTAGCCGGGTGTGGTGGCGGGTTCCTGTAGTCCCAGGTACTCAGAAGACTGAGGCAGGAGAATGGCGTGGACCCGGGAGGTGGAGCATGCAGTGAGCCGAGATTGCGCCACTGCACTCCAGCCTGGGTGACAGAGCGAGACTCCGTCTCAAAAAAAAAAAAAAGAAAAAAGAAAACAAAAAGTAGAAGGTGGTACAGAGAGTTCCCTAATATCCCATACACTGTTTCCTCTATTATTAACATCTCACATTAATATGGCACTTTTTGAAATTAATGAACCAATGTGTAATGTTATCACTAACTGAAGTGTATACTTTATTCAAATTTCCGTAGTTTTTACCTAATATCCCTTTTCCGTTCCAGGATCCCATCCAGAATGCTAGATTACATCCAGTCCTCATTTCTCTTAGGCTCCTCTTGGTTGTGATAGTTTTTCAGCTTTTCTTACTCTTTATGACCTTGACAGTTACAAGGAGTACAAAGACCAGACAAATTACTGGCTAAGTATTTTGTAGAATGTCCTTCAATTGGTATTTGTATAATATTTTTCTAATTATTAGTCTGGGATTACAAGCTTTGGGAGGAAGACCACAGAGATAAACCACCAAACCATGTTGATTTTGTCTTCCTATTTTCATTTCATTACCACAGGTGGCTGCTGTGAGCACTCCAGATTCAGGACTACTTTCAAAGATGGAAAGAGCCAGGAAAATGAAGGAGAGAAGAGACATGTCTGTCCCCTTTTTTTTCTTTTTCTGAGACAGGGTCTCGCTCTGTTGCCCAGGCTGGAGTGCAGTGGCCAAATTGCTGGGATTACAGGCATGAGCCAGTACGCCTGGCCTATCTGTCCCTTTTTAAAAAAATTAGCAAGGTCATCCCTCCTCCTGACAGGCTCAGAAGGCAGGGGACAGGATGCTCATACTTGTTTTAGACCTTGATTGGGACTGAGCACATTGTCTTCAGAATAAAATCAGGCTTCTATCGGTGTAGAAGGAAGTAAGCCAATGGATGGCAGGCCAACAACTGGTCATGTCGGCCCCAACTGTCTATTCTATATGAAACTGCACTGTACTGGGTGCTATGAAAGGACATAAGAGGGAGCATTCTATCAAATTTTTCTAGAAATTATACATTCTGATAAATATTCTCTTTTAAAGGCATCACTTTAGAAGGATGGACTGTTATCCCACTAAATCTTTGGTTACTCGATCAAATCCATCCTTAGAAGATAAACGTTGGTCATACGTCACATGTGCTATCAACTGTAAAGACCAATTCTAAACAGTCATTCCTGTCTGGGTGCAGTGGCTCATGCCTGTAATCCCAGTACTTTGAGAGGCTGAGGTGGGATGATCCTTTGAGGCCAGGAGTTTGAACTCAGCCTGAGCACCATAGCGAGACCTCATCCATACAAAAAAATACAAAAAATTAGCTGGGTGTAGTGGCTGGCACCTGCAGTCTCAGCTACTCAGGAGCCTTGAGGCAGGAAGATTGCCCAGGAATTCAAAGTTACAGTGAGCTATGATCACGCCACTGTACTCCAGCCTGGGTGACAGAGCAAGTCTCACTCTCTAGAGAAACAAAAAAATGAACAAACAAATAAACAAATAAATAGTCATTCCTAAAGCAATGGAGCAATGATATATTTTGAAAAGAAGCATTTAGTTAGTTTCCCCAGAGTGACAAGTCGGAGAGTGTTACCTTTTCTTAGATGTCTATGATTAAAAAAAAATCAAATCTGTCATATTATAGTCACATCTTACAACACCTTGCCCTTGACATGTTTATGACCTAGATGAGGAAACTAACAGAGGTGGATGGAGAGCAAACAGCGCAAGACTATCTAGTATGGTGGTAGGTTATGTATTACAGGCAACATATACTGAGGGAGTTTATTTATTTATTTATTTATGAGATAGAGTCTCATTCTGTTGCCCAGGCTGGAGTGTAATGACGCGATCTCACTGCAACCTTCTGAGGGAGTTTAGAGGAGACAAAGATCAGAGAAGACAGGCATCACAGAAAAGCTTCGGAGAGGTGGGACCCAATGTGGCTTTGAAGAATGGTCTGACTGTCCTTAATTTCCCTCCTCCCCTGCCTTGAGACCTGGATTCCTCTAATATAGCTGTTTGTTCTCTCTTTATTAAGCACCTAGTTACTTATTTTCATTAATTTTCAGTTTATCTGTTAAGGTCTTGTGATTTTTACTTCATAATCTTAATTAAATAACTTTAAAAAAAAATTTTAGGAGAAAGGGTAGCACTACATTGCTCAAGCTAGAGTGCAGTGGCTATTCACAAGTGTGATCATAGCATACTGCAGCCTCAAACTACTGCACTCAAGCGATTCTCCTGTATCTACCTCTAAAGTAGCTGGGACTACAGTTGCATGCCACCAGCCTGGCTAAATTACTTTTTTGCACAGTGTTTTATACGGTAGTCTTTGCAGCCACATAGATCAATATTTGAATTCAAGCTCTAGTACTTACTGGCTTTGTGGTCTTGTGGAAATTTCTTACTCTCTCTCATTCTATTTCTTACTTAATGACAATCCCAAGCAGGCTGTTGTGAGACTGTAATAAGATGAAGCAAGGGGACACAGAGGATAGTGTACCCCCAAAGAAAGTGCCCAATAATGGCATCTGCTGTGATAGTCACCCTATTGATGACAGAGGCAATGGTGATGTTAATATAAACTCATGGGAAGGGATGGCCATGAAGGAACACCTACTTGGTTTTCACCACTTTGTCACTGTTAACTTTACATGAATGTCTGCTCACCAAAAGTCAATTTCATTTCCCTTGACATTTTAATAATCACTACCTTAGAAACAGCAAAGACAGACTCGGGTACTCAGGGAACTTCTATTCTGTCATCTGTGAAGGCATCAACCTTGTGACTCAGATTCTTGAGCAGAGATCAGGCAATAGTCTACATGAGACACTGGCACAAGCACAAGAGATCTTGGAGCATCTGCAATTAGTTGACAGTTATATTGAGGCTTGGAAACCAATCTAAAAAAGTTATGCTTTAAATCAACGGCAGTTGTCAATGAGCCTGTGAAGGAATCCTTGCTAGGGTCCTCAGGCTTCTACTGCAACTCATACTGATAACAACAAAAAGAGAAGCCTCCCAAGCAGAAGGTCAGTCTAATTCAATCACTTAAGGCAGAATTATGGTATCAAGTTTCCACATCACTGAATGACCATGGGTTTAGCATAGTGTACCATAAAATAACTGTGGGTGTTAGACATTTAACAAGTTGTTTTATTCCTAATTGCTGGCATTTGCCTAACTGTTTTCTTAATTCTAATTTATGCTTTTATGTTCCAGTTTGTTTACATAGCCCATAGTTCCCAATTGCCTTTATTTGCTTAAGTGTTTCTTTAATTTTATTTACTTTTTTTTTTTTTTTTTTTGAGATGAAGTCTCACTCTGTTGCCCAGGCTGGAGGGGAGCGGCACAATCTCGGTTCACCACAACCTCCACCTCCTGGGTACAAGTGATTCTCCTGCCTCAGCCTCCTGAGTAGCTGGGATTACAGGCGCCTGCCACCAAGCCCAGCTAATTTTTTGTATTTTAAGTAGACATGGGTTTTCACCATGTTGGCCAGGCTGGTCTCAACTCCTGACCTTGTGATCCACCTGCCTCGGCCTCCCAAAGTTCTGAGATTACAGGCATGAGCCACCGGCCTATTTACATTTTTATGTATGTTGCTTTATTTACATAACTCATTGTTTGGAGTCGGCTAGAAATAACCATAAATCCCCATTGCTAATTAGCCTCATCCTCATGACTGATTAGTCAAGATTATGAGTCTAGAAGGAGGGCAGAGAGAAGTCCTAATAGTGAGTCACAGGATTATTGAATTTTACAGCTGGAAGGAATCTCAGAATTTAAGGCATCTTTCAGTTAGAATTCTGTGGTTTTGCATCTTCAGCGTTGGAGAATTATGAAAGGTTGACTGCTTGCTCCTGTGCCTTTTGGCAAAAATGCTTAAGAATTTGGTGACAGCTTTAAAAAACAAATTAAGAATAAAGAAAAAACCCAATCAATGACTATGAGTAACCCATAATGGGGGCTTCAACGAAGAATTGGAAACTTGACATATCAATGGGGTATAGAAGAGCAGGGAATATTAATGAACATGAAGGGGGTTCTTCTTTGGAGGTAAGTAAGCAGAGTGGATTTTTTGGAACTATCTCCTCAGCAGCTGTGCAGTTTGTAAGGATTTTAGCTTGCCTAACTGTAAGCTTAGCTATTAGCTTTGCAGTGGGGAGTATTTAAAAGTACACACAACATATGAAGGAAAGAACCTGGAACCGAGTAGCCTGCTTCATTCCAAGAATCCATCTGGCATTTAAAGAACTGCTTGTCCTACATTAAACCCTGCAGAGTAAGAGCCATTTTTCATATCCTCATACCCCTATTTTTGGTTTCAGGTAAGACAGCTTACTGAGTTTGGGGAAGGAACAAGGAGACTTTTCCGAACCACCGAACCAAAGGACTCATCTAGGGTGAGCTCCGTGAATCTAAAATGGGGAACACACATTGCAGCCCGTTTGGGAAATCAAGCTTAAGAGCAATCTCAAGTCTCCACAAGAGGCGGAGGTCCATATTCCAAAATAATGTGAGCCTCCAGTTATATGTAGGTAGAATTCAATGGAAGAAGGGGTGTTATAGATACGAAAAATCGTGGCTGGCGTTACCAACATTAAATGACTCGTGGTGATGGGGTAAGTTGACAAGTGAAATCCAGTCTCTTCCTAAACAAACGTATCTTTGTAATGAAGAGCTCGTTTTTGCAGCTTCGGTATATCTGGAGGCATCGAATAGCAAACGCTGCCAAAGGAGTAGTCCCTGGATTATCAGGAGTTGCAGAGTATGTAAAGTGTTGTAAACCTTAAAATTAGTCCTGGACTGAAGGCACTTTCCCTCCTCCCAGACTCTCTTCCCTCTGACACATTTCCCCTTTGAAGGGAAAGACTATGGCACTCAGGTCCACTCAGCTCAGACTTCAGGCATGTGAGACCACAGGTTCCTACCGTAACTGGTCACCCATTGAGGGACAGCGCAAGGCCCCGGTGCTGGCGCCAATGCTGAGCTGCGCCCTCTCGGTTACCATGGCGCCCGCAGGCGGGGCGAGGCCCCCACTCGCCGCTTCCCCGCCTCTGCCCAGGACCTTTCGAACGCTCCAATTGGGACGACCCTTTCTTGCCTCTGTCCCGCCCCATTCGGCTCTAAGCGCTTTGCGATTGGCCCGGGACGAGCGGCCTGGTACCCAGAGGGCACCACCTCCTGACAGGAAGAGCGGGAAAGTGCACCAGGAGCTGTCCCAGGCGTGAAGCTCACGGGCGCGGCGGGGGAGCACACGGTTGGCTTTGCAGCGAGTTGCCCGCTGTCCCATACACAACCCCCCGCTCCCATGACTGCCAAAAGCATGGAGCAGGAGTCGGGGTGCTGGCACAGCGTTTGTGGGCCGGCCCGGTCTATCCCGGGGGGGCTAGGACGCGGCGAGGTTGGAGAGAGGATCCGGCGGCACACCCCGGAGCGCGGGGTATGAGAGGCCAGAGGGAACGTGCCGGGCCCCGGGGGCGGTGCCGGCGGCGGCGGCGGGAGGCGCAGGGCCCAATGAGCGCGCGCGCCGCCCCGGGGGCGGGGTCTGAGGAGGGCTCCCCCGCCCTTGCCGGCCCCCGCCCCTCCCCCCGGCGCGGGGCCGCAGTGAGTGAGTGGCACTGGCAGCCTGTCAATCCCTTGGCCCAGCGGCCTTCCAGCCCGGTCCGCGGCGGCTGCTGGCTGGGTGCTTGGCTCCGGCGGCGGCGGCGGCGACTTCTCCCGCCCTATCCATCCGCTGTCCGCCCGGCGCGCGGCCCGCCGGGGCCCTCCTCCGGGCTCCGCGCCCCCGCCGCCTCTGCCCGTCCGCTCCCAAACTTTCCTCCTCCGCCCCCCTCGCTCCCCGCGGCTCGCCCGCAGGCCTCCTCCTCCGCCGCCGCCCGCCGCCGCCGCCTCCCCCGGGGCCGCCGGGGCTCGGATCCCGCCCGGCCGAGGCGGCGGCGGCGGACGAGGAGGGCAGTGCGCA
>NW_026652285.1:97898481-97908481 GCF_009828535.3 Hylobates moloch
CCGGGTGCGGACGGCCAAGTTCTCGGGGAGGGAGGGCCGCCTTGCAAACTTTGCCGAGCTGTCACCCTCCCGCTGGCCGCAGTCGGCCGGCCGGCAACGTCGCGCCGGCTCCCTCTGCAGAGTAGCGGACGCGGGAGCTCCTCCGCACCCGTCCCCTCCCCCGGGTCGCCTTCGCCTGCCCCCGGGGCGAGGCTCCCCGCGCGGGTTCGCGTCTGCAGTGGCCGAGGCTGCTGCCTGCCGGGCAGATGGGTCCGCCTCGTTCCGGCTGCAGCTTTCGCCGCCGGGGCTTGCTGGCTGTCGGGAACTAGTCAACTGGAGTTTTTGTTGACTTCCCACCGTTCAAAAAGGCCTTCCAGAATGGGGGTCTGGAATTAAATCTTGGGTCTAACTTAAAGGAAGGCGCCATATTATTCCATAGGTGATGCTAATACCTTTGTGTTTCGTTGTTTTTTAGGAAACATGCCCTGAACTGTCACAGAATGAAACCAGCGCTCTTCAGCGTCCTGTGTGAGATCAAAGAGAAAACAGGTAAGACGCTGCGCCCCGCAGTGGGCCTGGAGACCCCCGAGGTGGGGGTCGGAGCTACTCCTTCGACTCTCCAGTTGAGAGCTGCTGCTTTTGGGCACCGCCATCTTTGATCATTCTCTCCTTCCCACGTCCTGATCTTGAGAAAAAACTGCAATAAATCTGGAGTCGATTTCTCAGTTCTGCTCCTGGTGTAAAATGAAGTGTAGGTGCGAACCGGGCTGGATCGCCGTCCCTCGGCGGCGGCCCCTGGCTGCAGGCTGGGAGGGGGCCCGGAGCGCCAGCCGCCCTCTCCCCTCTCCTTTCGCCTTGTTTGTGTGTCAGTTTTTAGAAGGAGCAACGGGAGACTGGATGCCAGGACCGAGTCCCCGGGAGAAGCATCGCCCGAACTTTGTTTTACTTAGTCTTAAGCTTCAGCTGCACGGATAGAAGAATAGATGCAATTGAACAAACCCCAGTAGCATGCTTGAATTAGTGTTTTAGGTGGGAAGACTACTTCAGAGAATCGAGGAAGGGTAATGATGTGTAGACACGTACAATGTATTACATCTGTTAATACTTGTATTATTTTGTATTGTGAAGTCATTACACTTGTAACTGTGCTTAATATATAAAGTATAAAAAGGTCGACAGATGCAGGTTAAACAATTTTGAAGTGTCCAAGTCAGGGAATATATAAGAAGATAGGTTTTGCAGAAGTGCTGGAATGAAAACTACAGGTACCTATTTGGCAAATTTTTGGCAATTCGTTTCAGTTTAACTTTCTTGTCAGACTTTATTGATTGAAGGTCTTTCAGTCTTGAAGTGAGGTAACTGCTCAAATTGAAGCAGAGATTTGGATGTTTTAGTTTGTATTTGGCATTATCTTCCCTGTATGTGGCAAACAAGTACATTAAACAAGCTCTACTGTTTATTTTTTTCTTGTTCTTTTCTTTCTTTTTTTTTTTTTTTTTTGGTGTGTGTTGGATGTATGGTATTTTAAAGTTGCCATTTTGAAAGTTGAGGCAAAGGAGAAAAAGTTGAAGTCCAGGATATAGCACTATCCAAGGGTTGCTATTTAAAAGGTTACATGTGATTGTGTTTAAATTGAGTGTACAAATAGCACAGTGCAAATAATTGTTAGGTTGATAGGCGAGTCAGCCTTCTTTGAAACAGGTTTTTCTCTTTGCAATACTATTCTGACCCTAAAAGTAATCAAGAAAAGATGATGAGTTATTGCTGTCTATTAAATATATATGCTAAACTATAATAAGCAGCAAATAATAAGGGAGGCCAGAGTACTTTTCCTGGTTTTCATTCACATATTATGGCTGGTTTCTTAATGCTCAGTGATCCTTTCTTGAATTACTAACTTTTATTTTGTGTTGATTTTTAGCTACCTTTAGAAAGCGTTGTGATTTAAAACAGTAGATAATTTTTATCTGACTGTAAAAAAAGACATCTAGCATTCAGTCTTGAAGATTCTTAGTTGAGAAGCTTAAAAGTATGCAATTCTCAGTAAATTCTGATGCTTAATGTCCAAGGGTTTTCCTGCTATCAGGGCTCCACTTCAGTTTCTGCTGACAGCCATGCACTGGGGTATTGACTCTGTTGTGAATATTAAGATTGATTCGACTTTATACAGCCTTATATTACTAGGGTGAAGGGATGGATACTTACCGCTTCTCATCCCCTTCTCATTATTTGTATTTATTTATTTATTTTTGCCTTTTTAAAGTTTTGGCCTAGCTAGCTTGAGAACTAAACCCAGCAAACTGCTTTTCATGTTGAGACATTTAGCAGCAGGCAGAATTCAATTAGGAAGCATAAGTCCTTTAGTTGCTTATTTGCACAGGACTTAGCTACACCATTCTGAAAGGAAAGTGTAGTCAGCCACATGTCAAAGGTGAGTTACGAAAAAGAAACAAGTCTTTTCAAAGTCTGGGATTACTGGCAGAGAGAGCTTTGGTAGGGCTATTGCTATTTAAAAACCAAGAGGCAGCTGACAAAAGAAATTTTTGTGTTTTAAAATTGTTTGTGGGGCTTTCAGTGAAACTTGTAAATTAGATCCTCTTTTTGTGCTTTGGCCAGTGGATCCACATTTGCACATTATCTCTTTTGTAAAAAGCCAACAGCCAACAAAGAGTAAAGGCGGCTGTCTGGGCAGAGGCATCTTCCTGCCAGCCTCTCTAAGCTCGAGAGGGATGGGATTTAAGTACTGAGTGATTGATGGGGGTGAAGCTCTTTCTCTTCTTTCCATTCTCCCCTACTACCCATAGCTTCACCTCACTCTCCAAAACTAGTCTTAGAATGAGACAGGGACTCAGAATCCTCAATTTGAAATAAAACAGCTGTGTAGACATTAGTGTTACCAAAGCAAAGACAGCGGGGCTGCAAATTCCAAGCCCCCCACTCCTGCTTCCATAGTCGGTCATGCTTTAGAAACATGAACTTATGAAAGAAACACTGTAGAATATATGTATATTGCGTAAATATTTTTTAAAAAAATATTTAATCTAATAATACCTAAAGATTAATTCTTTGTAATCTGGAGAAAGTTTACCTAGTCATTTATGAATAGAAACCAGAAACATTATGTTGATGACTCTACTCTGCATAATGGGGGGTTGAGGGTGAACTGTCATTTCAGTGGATAATGTCATTTCAGTTGTGCTTTTCTTCTAAAATAAAACAAAATCATTAAAAAACAATCCGTTTATTTGTAGCTCTGCGAGTAGATTTTGAGGTTTCTGATCAGGCAGTGAACACTGCCAGTTCTGATGCACATGGGGTATTTAGTTTAGAAAACATCTGTTTCCCCCTCTACCATATATGAAAAGGTATTTTTCCCTTCTGACACATAAATGGGTAATCTACTACAATTATATTATTTTCTTGTTGAGAGGTAAGGAAAGTATACTTCTACTATAAGATGCTGCTTTTTCTTGAGAATGCATTCTTTCATAAAATTGATCATACCATTATTTTTGGGCAGAAATGTCTCTCATTGTTGAATTGTGATATTTGTGCATTTTGAGAGCACCCAAAAAGTTGTAGGCTTTAAAATAAAAATAGTTGTTTATTTTAAACTAAGTAACCAGTGAGATAATTGTTGATATGTTAAGATTTTTCTCCTGATTTTTAAAGCCATATTTTATCATCTGTCTCTTATTAAATATCCCTGATGCCACAAGGTCTGCTCACCTGCGTACCTCTTTTGGTGTATGCCCCCACCTCTTTTTGGTCATCTTAATCTTAATTGTTGAAGTGCTTTCCTTTGTGAAATATTTCATCCTGAAAAATCTGCCTTCTTTCCAAAGCCCTTAATTATGCGAGTTTAAGTGAAGGAAATAGTTCTTTTTCAAGAAAAAAATATTTATTTTTTAAATGAAATCCCACATTTTAGTAGATAATATGAATCACATTATTGTGAAAAATGTTATGCATGAAAAAAAATAAACACAACCTTTTCCTTTTTAAATGATAGGTTAAAATACTCCATGTTGATGGCTGCCAACCAAACTCTGATTTATTGCCACCACAAACCCTAAATAGCGTTCATTTACTAGTAATGTCTAATGGCATACATGATGGTTTGCCAGATTTGTAGCCTTTGTGAGGCTTATAAGCAGGACTGACTTGAGAAGATCATAAAACTTAATGAACTTCTCTACTGCAGGAGGTGTCCGCAGGGGAAGAGAAAGGCCTGCTTGGCTGGTTGGGCTGGTTGAAGTATTTTTTATGTTTAAGGAGAAGAAAATGACTAGTAAAAATGCTTTACTTTTAAAGGAACCCTCCCTAGAAAGAGTCATAAGAATTTTAGATACTAAAACTAGATCAAGAGTATAGTTTCCAAGTGAGGTTTTATATGCATTTAGTATATGATGTGAGATTAAACCTTTTATCTTTATTGCTGTAACTGTGACTAGCTTTCAAAGAGACAAGGCAGTACTGTCATTCGACACCTCCCTGTTTAATTGTGAACCTACAGGTTTAGAGACTCTTTGGAGTCTTTTTCTGGTGTGCTTCTCTTTTTAAGGTTTCAGTATAAAAATCTGTTACATTTTTCTTTGTAAAGTGCTGTGTGATTCTTTTAATTCTACATGTGTAAAAATCAATTTTTTCAAGTGAAAATTTAGTAAGAAAGGTGAAAATTGTTATATATTAGTCTAAATGTTATTATATATTTTGCATATGCTTTTAAGTTGCTCTTGCGCTATTTCCAATATAATTATCATCGTTTGTTTCAAGTTTTAAAAACAAATGCACCGTTCCATACATGATTCCTTTTTGTGTTTTCATGAAACACATTTTGTTTTAATGAACTTATTTTCAAGATTTTAACAACTTTTTATTGTGGACACCTTTGAAACATAACATGCAGAGAGAAGAGACTCTTGAACCTCTCCCATGAACTCAGTGCCCATCTTCAGCAATTAGCAATACTTGGCCAGTTGTGTTTTCTCTGTAATTCCCACCATTCCAAAATTATTTTAAAGCAAATTTTAATGGATCTTTAATGTTTTAAATTTCATGTCAATTTTAAGCATTAGGTCTGTTTATATTGGAAATATTAAGTGATTAAACAGGAAAAATACAAAGTCAGAGTATCTTGGAAATGTTATAAATTAGATTGCTTTATCAATATATTTTTCTTAATGCAACTTAATATTTTACCTTTTTTTCTATTTTTATAGATTTGATATCTTACTGGAGCTTTTGTAGGAGGTTTTTAGAGAAGTTGAAAAAGAAAGGGATTTTTCTACTTCTTTATTCTTCCATTTCCATCCTAACAAAATAACACATATAATACATTTGTAGAAAACCTAGAGAAAAATCTCATTGCCAAGCTGGTTTAGAACATCATGATCTAAAGTATCTTGTGGATATTATCTTTAAAATGTAGAGACATTTTCCAATCCTGTTCTTTATTTTTTTCTTCCCAATAAAAATGTATTGAACTCTCTTGTCAATACTAACTTGATCTGTGCAAGTAATTCTTTTGTGCCTTAGTTTTAATGACCCTCATTTTATTACAGATTTGAGTAGTTTTGGTATTTTATTTGGGACTTCACTATGCTATTTTATTAATTTACATAATTTTATTCTGAATTAGAAGTCTTTTAATATACTAGCAAAGGAGGCCCCGACTTGCCCCAAAGAGCACACTGTTTGATCGGCTTTCATAAAATGTACCTGTCTACATTTTTCATACTATGATGCTTTTCCTTTTAATTAATTTTGCCTGTATATTTCCATCTCAATTTATAAATTTTATAAAAGATTACTTCTGAGGCAAATTTAAATTAACGTCTTAGTTGGATTATTTATATTTTGATACTTTATAGTGGCATGGTGTAGGATGAAGTTACATTATATGAAGTGGGACTATAAGAATTGAAACTGCATTTCGTGAACCACACCCTAAGTCAGTCATCACTTTATTTTATACTCTACCCTGAGGTATCTATTCAGAATAAATACTTAACACATTAGCACTAACATATCAAGTTATATAAGGTTTTAGATTATCTTTTCCCTATTCATGTTTGTGAACATCTTTAGATATTTATTAGTTCAATATTGACATTATGAGAATAATGTTTTATTTGTTTTCTCAGCAGTCTTGTGTTTTAGCCATTTATCAGTGTGATCAGCATGATTTAGATATTAACTGACTAACAAAGCTTACACATTACCACTACCTCCCCCTCAAGCCTGTGCTGACCTTTTCAAGCATTTGCTCTACTTCAGTAGGCCATTTGAGCCTTTAAGAATGAAGAGAGTAAATAATTTATATCACTATGTAGTATAAATTGGTAAGTTTTTCAGAACTAGCTATCTGATTTTTTACAAAGTTATTGAAGTTAATCAGACAAACTGCTATCACATCTAGTTGACAGTGCTATATTTAGCAAATAATAAGTAATTCTTGAATGAGCTACTGAAAAAATAAACCACCTTTTTATGCCTTCAAACTCAGAACATATTAAAAAATAAATTTCATTAATCTTCAACACTTGATTCTAATTATCCCTTTTGTAGGCAGAATTGCAACAATAACTTCTGTATTATTTTTTCATAGATATATTCCATAGTATAATATGTTTGTAGGTTTTAATGGTAACTAGTTTACTTTGGCACTAAATTTGAGTGTATATCTAGCAAAAAAATTGGTGTGATAGAATGTATGAAACTGAATTGGCATAACTTTTTTTTGTATAACTGTGTCTACATAATAGTAACAGGTTAGTATGAAAGCAATTAAAAATATTTATGGATAAAAATAATTGTTAAAAGTTTTCTACTTCTTTCAACTTAAGTGCTTTAAAAATGTTAAGCTGTTTGGACAATAACTCGTTTTTAGTGATCATATTAATGAGGACTTGGTATACAGTGTAATCCTTTTAATGCTGATGAGTACTCACAACGTTTAAACCGTTATTTGTGAGACTCAACATATGTTATGGCAAAATGATTTTTTGTTTTGTTTTATGTGATACATCAGTTTTCAAAGCATATTTCTTAGGCATCAGAGTCCAGCAGGTGGCTTTTTACATTAAAAAATTCATAAATTTTAAAATCCCATAAAATTTTATTTCAAATTCAAATTAACTAATTGAGAATGTCAACATTTTCACTGTCTCTATATTAACATTTATAATAGAACAAATGGTTGCATATAGAAATTATCTGCAACACAGTCTAAATTAAGATTCTAAACAGGCATTACAGATGCTGGTAACTTTGGCAATTATCATTTTGTTTGGTGAACAGTAGTAAAACAGTGTGCGGTAAAAGTGTTTAGAGAGAGAGGATAAATAAATTGAACAGTTTTGCAATGCAAAGTGGTTTGTGGTGTTTTTGAGGATTTCTTGGCTCTCTCTTAACTGCTATTGTGAGCCTGGAGCAGATTTCCCCATTGCTAATGCCCTAGAAGTATTAATTCACTTTGATATGCTAATTAGAGGGCATTATGCAAGAAATGAGATTAAGTGGCAGCATGAAGCCATTTGCCTGTCAGTAAATTGAGAGCTTTAGCATCAGGAGGAGCTTTGTTTTTTTCTTTTTTTTTTTTTTTGAGTTTCTCTTGGTTTTGCATATAAATAAAATTGATTGAAAGGTCTAGAGAAGCTTCCAGAACATTGGTGGATTCTTTTTTTTCCCCCTCCTATGATTATTTAAACGAAATGTTACAGGATTTTTCTGAATATTAATTGACCTAATTGGAGATACTGAATATAAAGTTTTTATTGTACTGTCTCTGTATAAAAATATACTAAAATTTTTGTGTCACCCAGTCTTTTTTTTCCTAAAACATAATTTCATTAACATGGCTAATGAACTGTTTATCACTTATCTCTTTTCAGAAGTGTAAACTTCTGTGTATGGGCTTGTGCACCAATGTCACTAAATTGAACTTCACAAGGATATTTTCTTCACTAGGGAAGGAAGGAAGAAGTTGAATTGGGCTTCAGAAAACTATATTAAATGAGTATTAACATTCTGACTTGAATCCATAAAAGCTGTAACAATTACAATTCATGGTTAAACTGCCCTTTATACAACCTGTGGAATTTATATTTCAGCATATATCTTATAGGTAAGATTACTGATGACATTTTGTGTGGAAGATGGAATTTCATACTGGATTCAGATTTTGTTGACTTTTGTGGCCTAAGCTAGGCCTCTGAATTTTTCTCTATAAAGCTATTTTGTGATATTTCTTATATTCTGGGGAGAAATACATGAATGAATACTAGGATGGCTGTGGGGAAAGGGAGGAAGACAGACCTTCTGTGCCTACAAGAAGGTTAAGGTTTCCTCAAACATGGAACTTCTATCTATAAACCATCCATAGAGGATAGAATTGCAAAACCCTGGCCTAACTATATTTGCTGGGTATGGTTAGAAGGAAGAGGGTTTGGGTAAGGCATTCCTACTGGGGTTTAGTTCTAGTGTCTGAATTCCACCACTGTAGCTGTGACTCTGGACTCAGTAAACCATATCTTCTCTTCAGAGCCATATGGATTATTTAGTCACCACAGCTGCCATGCATGCGTACTACGAAGGCAGGCATCTCTTCGGTGTGCATGTGTGTTGCCTGTTAATGGTAATGTGAGTTACGAATGTGCACAGAAAGGAGGATGAGTTTCTCCCGAGACAAAAGTCCTGATTACGTTTCGCTGTGAAGATGACTTTTAGTGTACCTACCACATTAGCTGCTTTTCTAAATGAAACACTTGGTTACTTTAAATTCTCACTCCCTTCTCTGATTCCCTGAACTAGTTAAATCAATGAATCCTCATTAGTCTCTGATTACTTGCAAAATTTCATTTAAAACATACGAAGTTATTTTTGATTGAAAAGGGAACAAAAAGCTTTTGAAATTGCATGTTATTATTTAAACAAAAGGTTTCTACAGGCTTTCGGATGTACTAAGCCCTGCAAATAATTTATAGAGGAATTATTGGGAAGGACTTATGAAATTCTTGAATGGCATTTGATGGGGAGGAAGTCATTGCATTAAAAAAAAAATATATTTGAAATGGCAAGCTTAAATGTGCATCTTACCTTTACTATCCAAGTGTCCTCAAATGAGGAAGAATTGACTTAGGTGGTCTTACAAGTTTCATTTTTCTTTCTTTTCTCCCCCCCACCATTGTTTTTTTTTTAAAAAAAACTACAGGTGAAGGTTGTTGGAATTCATAGTCAGATATATCATTTTCAACTTGGAATAGGAACTAGAGCAGGAAATTGATTTTATATTTATTATGAAAGCAAGAACTCTGCTACCAACTGACAGCCATCCATGTTTTAGTTTTGTGATAATTGTTCACAAACATTACTCTGTAGTTGGTCCAGATTATTTATAATGTTGATTGGGATTGTTGGTCCATTAAAAGATATGTGTATAATGAATATCTTTAATTAAACCTAGTAATATTGGCATATTTTATTTTTCTTTTACATTGGATCTTGGGTCTAGGATTAACTGTCAGTACTGGTAAGAACAAGTTACAATAGATTGTGCAGTGATTTCTGTGCCTTCATGGATGTATTTATTACCATTTTTGAACAAATTATACTAACATGAAAAGTTGTATTTGAAATGATTGTGTGCTAGATAAGGCGATACATTACAGGAATGGTTGGGTTTATGGAGCTTTATGCAGAGGTTTTCTCAGAAATTATAGCACAGGGCTGTCACTATAAAACCCGGTGATACAGTTGGTAATAACATACAGTGAAGATATTTTTAGGTTTTCACTTGTTATTCAAATAAGTGAGAACTCTCCAGTTTTTCTCATCATATTTCTTTGTTGGAATCAGTAGAGAAAAAAAATGAAGGAAAATTCTTTTAACTATGTATGAGGTGTGGGTGTTTGACTTGTCTGAATTTCCTCGTGTTCACCACTTGTTACAGCAGTGATGTGATACTGAGGATATCCTTAGGAACTTACTGACTTCTTGGTTCTTGACCTTTTGACTGTGA
>NW_026652285.1:97910981-97973481 GCF_009828535.3 Hylobates moloch
TCTGTGGTCTATTTCATAGTTTTACTTGGATAGTGACAATAATTTGGTAAATATAAACATTAGTGAACACAGCATGATGGCACATTGTGCATCTGATTGTGCGAAAATGAACCATGCCTTTTGTGTTTAAATTAGGCTAATTACATTTTTCTGTGCATATAGTACCTACAAGTACACTGAATATGAAGTTAAGCGTGTGTGAAATTTGATGTCACCTTTGAATTCACATATATTTTCTTGATTAAGCCACGTTGTGTGTAATGTTGAAATGTTATATTTTCATTTAAAAAGTAAATGTTCTACATGTGCAGCTGTACCAATATTTTACATTTTCTTGTGACATGTGTATATGGAGGAAGTGCCATTTATGATATGTTGTCATCAATAATTTTGTCACTGAGAATAAAAGGCTTTAAACTCATCCACCCACTGGAACGTTTTATCATATTTATTTTAAGAGATATGAAATTAGTGAACAATTGAGCTCTTTCTATGTAGGAGATGCAAATGTAACTGGATATTTACCATTAATGAAGTGCAACATAAATATCTCAGTGCCAATAAATTATACATAGCAACAGTGTATTCTATAGACATCTAATAAATAGTTTCTTTTTTTTTTTTTGCTAGATCCTTTAGCTACATTCTTTATTGTGGTCTAATTTACAGCCAATGGTGATATTTAATATTGGTTAACTTTTTAGAGTGATCTATTGCATTTGAAAATATTGTATTTTGAATAAGAGTAAAACATTGTTCCAAATCATTACATTTACTTATTAAATGCTCACTGATTTTTATCCATCACTATTCCACAATTCAAGCAAGAGTTTACTACAGTGATGCTTCAGTGGATAATATTTGGAATAGAGTAACCATTTTAATGAGGTTCATTGAGAGGGCTTCAGCAGGGCGCATTTCAGGTGTATTATGGCTTTTGTCTTGTCATGATACATGTCTCCATAACATTAGAGAAAAAGCTACAGGGCCCCACTCATCTCAGTTAATAATAATAATAATTTTAAAAAGTCAAAACAATAACACAAAACCCCTACCTTTCTAGTAAAGTGTGAGCAGAAAGATATTAAGAACAGGCAGCACCATGTGTTTTTAGGAAACTTGCTAAGTAAATACCTTTTCTGTAGGTTAAATTTCCATCACATTTTTAACTGTCCCAATATTGATCACCCTATAGAGGAATGAGACTGAAATCTGGTAGTTATTAGTATAAAGAGGGTCAGCTGCAGAGACTGGTACCGAGCAGAGGCTCTCATGGTAATGATGCTGCTATTTATAGATCCCCATTTCATTAGTTGCAGAGTTTCAAGGAAGAGATTTTCTCTAGGGGAAATGGATACTTGAAGTTCATTTTCTTCCTCACATTAAGGCAGAAATGTGAACAACCTTCAGTATAGGACATACGATTACAGTATTTTTGCAGGAGCAGTTTATATTCTAAATATATTTGCAATAGTAAATGTTGTAAATTTAAAACAATGTAGAGATTCAGAAATGTTAGTTGCTATTCTGGCTGAGTGTTACTTTACGTACATTGTTTTATTACCCTTCTTGTCATTTTTTTCTTGTAAAAATTACTAAATTTTCAGAAACTGCAAAGCTGAGTACAATCATGACTGTATTCCCTTTCTTTGGAGTGCTGTAAGGCCTTTAAGAGAGTTAATTGATTACAAGAAGTGTAGTTCCCCCAAAAATATAGTCCACCCACTATGTGTATCTGTATATATTTGTAATATAGGTAATTGTGCTTTCCTTCTCAAATTCTTGACGTTTGAGTTATTTTTTTCCCTTTAAGAGAATATTTACTTAGTTAGTATTCACTTAATTAGAACTGACTGTTTAATGTTTTCTGGGAGGGTATTTATGGTATTTTCTTTGCTATATTTGCATTCTAGAAATTAAGTCCCCCTGCCATTATTCGGTGAGCCTTTCATACATTAGAATGATGAATTGAAAGCAGAAATGGGAAAAAGACTGCAATGCAATGAAAATTTAATCAGCGTCTTCTGCTGCTTTAATAAGGCAAATAATTCTTATTGGCCGCTGTGTTAAGGTTTCTAATATTTAATTCATAACAAACCTTGCATTATTCTGCAGTAGCATCGACAGATCCACTTTGCTGCCTGCCAACAGGCAACCATAAAAACTTAAAAGCAGATGTAAATGTCTAAAACAAGGATGATTAGATCTAAAGCGGTCAAAAAAATCAACAATATTGTGAAAGAGTTTGATGGATCTCTATATTTAGTGATGCAAAAATGATATTAATTAAACTCACTTGAGCAGATTTTTTTTTTGGACTTAGAGGTAACCTTTTACAAAGCATAGCTTTTAGTGCCTGGCCAAAGACTTGGAAAGAAAGCAAATGTCAATACAGTGTTGGTAATAAGCCTCTTTAAACTGGACACAAACTGTGCCATTTATATTGGAAGTATCTGGTTTATATTCCTGTGTATATGCAGTGTCTCAGCAAATACAGTGCTGAAATTGAGCCAGTGGCATAAAATATTTTATCTTCAATTAGCCCAGTTTGAGAAAAACAATAGCTTTTGCAGTCTAATTTTTCTTTGAAATGCCCTTTGTGGGGGAAAAAATTGTCACAGGATTACAAGGAATATATGTGTTTATTTCATAACCTGAATTTAATGATTTTGTAATAATAGCATTAATCTTTCTAGATTACCATCTTTTTGTGTGAGGTTGTGTTGGGCATTGAGTTTGAACCTGCAGAAATGAACAAAAAGATATTGTTACCGATTACATGTAAACAGCCTGAATCATTCAAAGGGATGTGGAGAAGAGTATTTCTATAGTGTGAAGCCAGAGAAAATGGCAACCTGCCAAAGCTAGGTGCAAGCTCTTGTTACATGGAAGGGTTGGGCCTGTTCTCATTTCTTCTTGAAATGGCTTAATTGGTGTCAGCACCCCAGGGATAAAGGCCTCTAACACTGAAATCCACACGATTCACCCTGTCTCTGCTCAGTGTAGGGAAACTGGTAACAACTGGTGGTGAATGAGGAGTGAACGGTGCTGTAACAATACTCGATGATGTTTGGGATGACAGAAATTAATACGCACTTGCTTGAAGAAAGCAATGATTAATGGCAGTGAGCACGGGAACGCTGTCCCTCCTTTTACTCCACTTTGATGGGGATTGAAAAGCAAAAGGCTGTTTTCATTCTCTGTGGAAAGCAGAGGTCACACAGAGTACATTATAGCAATTTTTCCTCTCTGGTTTTTTTATTTCATAAATATTATGATAAGCATAGATTAGGTAGTTTTTTTTGTAGAAGCTTAAAAGGATATTTTATGTCATTTAAACATTGTTGTTTATGCATAAAAAAATCACACATTCTTTTCTTCACTTGTTAGATCATTTCCCTTCATGTCAGAATAATTAGTGTAATTAGAAATTTTAAAAGCCCACAAACATGAAATTGTATTAATGCTGCTTACTATTTTACAACTGGAATCAAAAGAGCTTAGTTTTCTAAAGACTGCAAGGACAGGGTAGGGATAGGAGTGTTGCAGGGGCTTTCACCTTTTTCCTTCCCCTCCCCCTGGTTTTTCTCAGTGAATGTTTGACGTAAATATATTTTGCAAGGTAGTTGCACTTGTCAGCAGCTTTCTTAGCCATTTGATAAAGATTCTTTATTCTACAAGAAAGCCTGAAATAACAGAACTGTACTTTGGATAATGAATTCTTCATCTGTGGAGAACTTTAAAACAAAGTACAGTGTTGGCATTTTTTTCTTTTGAGTGAGAAGGCTGATATATCTTTTGGATCCGACAGGAAGACATAAATTAATAGAGTTCTGGAGTTCAGTTTCTCATTAATAATCCATTTTGTCATGGTTCTTGGCATTGTCAGCCTAGTAGCTGGTTCATATTTTGCTAACGGATAAAAGCAGATTATGTCTTAAGGCACAAAGCAAGAATAAAGAGTTTATCGCCTTTTGGGGGAACTACATGCTATAAGAAAAATATTGTTTTGCAAAAAGTTTCAATTTTTAGTTAGAAATACACCACATTTTCTAAGGTAAAGCTGTTATTTTAAGATCTGAAATGGTTCTTGGAACCTTAGGATATTAGAGTTTTAGATCATTGCTTAGAGTTGCCTTTGCTGATTGTTTGCAAAGGTTTGCTTTTCAGGGACAGTTATAGTAGATTTAAGCTTGTTTTTATATTTTATTTTTAGAACTCTATATATTGGGATATAATTATAGTTCAAAGAGAAATGCAGAAAAATCACTGTTCCTCTCTTTGTGCTGGTTTGTCTAGATATTCTGTTACCTCTGCCTAGTTTTGTAGACATGGGGTTCTTGACGGCTACTGTGGAGGCTGCAGAGTCTAGCCATCTAAGAAATCCAATCAATAAAATTAAAATAAAAGCCTTATTTTTAATTTTATAATCTTCGAATTACCTTTTTTAATGGAGGCTCCGGAAGCAGATTATATACAGATATTGACCCCGGTAACAGGTTCTTGTAAATGGCGTCATTTAAAGTTGCTTATATTTGTATTTTAAGGAAATTCGTTTTTTGTTTTTTTTTTTGAAAGGGTGTCTCACTTTGTTGCCCAGGCTGGAGTGCGGTGGGTACAGTCATGGCTCACTGCAACCTTGGCCTCCCGGCTCAAGTGATCCTCCCACCGCAGCCTCCCAAATAGTCAAGACTACAGGCGCACGCCACTGTGCCCTGCTAATTTTTGTATTTTTTTGTAGAGACTTTGTTCACCACGTTGCCCAGGCTGGTCTTAAACTCCTGAGCTCAAGTGATCTGCCCACCTCGGCCTCCCAGAGTGCTGAGATTACAGGCATGAGGCACAGCGCCCGACCAAGAAATTAGTTCTTACAAAAATGGAAACAATACACCCTCCTGATATCTGATAATATGGTTACTGGCCACTTGAGACCCCACATTTAAAGGGCAGAAGACTAGTTGAAGGGATATGAGCACAAATACTACCTGTTTTTTTCTTCTTTACTTAAAAATATTTATTTTTAGTGTATTATTTATATTGCAAGTCTTTTACAGACACATTCTTAGAAGTAGACAACTGAAAATATATTTCATCTTTAAAACTTGGGTCTTGTACTACCATTCTTAATTATCACTATTTTTTTTGTTGTTGTTCATTTTTAAAGCTCCAAAGTAACTTATGAGGGGTGTGCAATCATAAGTCTAGACTTGATTATTGAGGTAACAAGCTATGGGAAAAAAGAGAAGAGTTTGTCTGGGTATAAGATGAAGTAAGGAGTATTATGATTGAATAGAGAGAATAATGGGAGATTTTATTTATCTACTTAGAAGGGCTTGTTCTTATTATAATTTATAAATTTGATATTTTCTGAGTCATTAAAGTTCATCATTAGATAAAATTGGCCTAAGTTAATACTGATAGTGGTATCTTACAAAAATTCATTTAGGAATGGGAGGACTCTTTTTATTTTAGTTTTCATTCTCAAAGGGACTGTAAGTTCTTAGAGGGCAGGGTCTATCTGTCATCTATTTTTTTTAGCACACAGAATCTGCTCAGTAATATTTTTAAATAAATGCATGCCTTCTCCATGCATTATTGGATATATATCTGCTGAATACGTTAAATCTGATACTCTTTTTAATTATAGCAACTATATACATACAGTATAAGAAAACTGCCACAGTTACCTACCTGGATCCTAAGTAATTTATATGTAAATTATTTGTAAAGTAATTTATATGTATTACTGCTCCATTGCTATCATTAATGATAATATTTTAAAAATAGAAAAATCTGTGGTGAAAACTCCTGGTAACATGCTTAAAGTTGAATATTCACCTTTAAAGTTTTAACTTTAAAACTATGATAATAAGCACTCTGTTTTCTAGCGAGGAAATATTTGTGTGTTTCCAAATTGTAGGGTTGAATTAGGATGATTTAAGACTTGTTTCTCTATAGAGTTGGGAAGGATATTTGTTTTTGTACATTATAATGAAATCTTAAAGAGTAGATTTTGACAAGAGACATTTTGCTGACACAGAATATTTTGTTCATTTTGACTCTCAAATAAGTTCTTCTGTCATGATGATTGATTTATATTCATTTTAGACTGTACAGTTTCCTAGCTGAGTTTTCTATCTATAAGGTACAGAAATCACTGTTTAAGTTAATGATAAATTAAATAATTATCTTCAAAGGTGACAGATGGGTCACGTGTGTTTGACTAGTCCAAAGATTAATCTAAGAGTAGTTAAATAAAAAAGTACTATGATTATGAGTTATTGAAATGAATGCTAATTTTAAATTTAGCATGATTGGGAACAGAATATAGTAAGGTATCATTTACTTAATTGCTATAGTTTTTTGTTCTTTTAGACTTACTTGACTTCTCTGTGTTACAGTCATTGTTGAACTGTTTACCTCCTATTTTGAATCAACCACTGATGTGTTGCTGTTGCTCATCAGGTGGAAAGACCTGGAAAATTATATTTTATATTCACTTGCTTTTTAACTGTAACCCTTAACAGCATTTTGAAACAGTTAAAAAACAAAACCCCAATTATTTATAATGGAAAGCCATTGGAAGTAATTTTGTCATGGATTCTCTTAGTTGTAATACTAAAAGAGCAATTCAAGTGACCAGTGAATTTGGTGAATGCTAAGTGGTGAGTTAGGCTGATATATATGTCTAAATCTCAATCATTAAACCAATGGCACTGAAACAACTGCCAAGTGTTTTGCTTCATGAAAACCATTAAGACATGGAAAGCTCACAACTATTTGGCTGGTGAATAGTTTATTCTGGTTTTGTCCTTATTCTTAAAAAGTCATGTAATTCAAAAATCTGCCCTTTCTTCCATGTAATAGTTAGTATCTGTTCATACCACCATTCACAAGTATCTATGCATGTGGTACTCCAGAAAGTCGTAGTGCAGGAAATCTTTAATCTGTTTTTTGGTGTAGTTTCCTATGTGAAAATGATAAAAGTAGTGGACCCACTGCTCACTTTCTAGAAAAGTGCACATACTCATACAAGTTTAAATACAGTTTCAGGGAGTTTATAGACACCTTGAATATCATTCATGGATCCCTCGTGGATACCATGGACCTCGGGTTAACAATAGCTTTGTAGAGGTAGACTTTTTAAAAAATTACATTTTGTCCAAATTTGTAATTGCAATCCGCTTTCTTCTGAGAAGCCTAGTGGATCTGCTTTCTACCCAGTGGTTCTGCAAACACTCAGACCACCAGTCGTTTCTGAGTGTAGTGAATCTTTGAGTGTATTGAGGGGAAAGAATCAGGAAAATGGAATAGAACAATTACATGAAAGGGAGGAGCAGACTAGCAGTGAGACTCGGGTGCTAGTAGGACTAGAGAAAAAGGTTGAGGGGCCGGTGGGGCGGGGAGGGGGGAGTTTAGAAGAGGGAAATCTGAAATTAGGGACATGAGTTGTTGAAGGACTTATTTGGTAATTAGCATATATTACCTCGCAAGAATGATACAAAAAAAAAATTACTGGTTTATGACCTAGATGATATAAGGTCCTTGTGGGTGGTGGGGGGCAAGTTTGTCTTTTTGGTAACTGTTTTGTTATTTCATGTTGCTTTATAGGGATTTAATTTCTGCTATGTGATAGAATTCTTTTAAGATACATGCCATCCTTGTGTATATAAAATAAGTAGATGATTTATTGGGTTAGAATCTGTATTTAATTTGTTAAACTTTCCTATGTAAAGACTTTTGAAGAAAATATCTGTCATTTATTCTTAACCTTTTTGATCTTAGGACTCCTTTATACTCCTAAAATAAGTTTCGTTTATGCGGGTTTAATCTCCATTTATTGTATTAAAAATTAAAACAAATTTTTAAAACATTAAGTTAATTTAAAAATTAAAATCGTAAATCTATTACGTTAGCATAAATAACATTATTACAATTATCAGCTTGTTATATGTCATCCTAAACAACATTTTCTGAAACAAAACTAAGCAAAACTAAATGATAAGAAGAATAGTATTGTTTTACATTTTTGCAAATCTTTTAAATGTCAGGCTTAATGGAAGACAACTGGATTCTCATATCTGCCTTTGCATTCAGTCTGTCATCATATGGTTGATGTATATGTATAAATACCTGGCCTCATACAGATACCTAATTGGAAAAGGAAAGAGTATTTTAGTAGCCATTAGAGATCACTGTGGGTGTTCTTTTTTCATACTGTACTAAAACTTGACAAGTGATTACTTCAAATGTGGAATCCGAAGCCATATCAGTAAACTTTTTCTATTTTGTTTCATTAAAATCTACTGATCTAATTTGTACTTTGAATGGCTTTTCTACCCTTGCATGATTTTGTAACATACTGTCTTGGTCATTTGGAAAATATTGGTTCACTGTTTACTCAATATCTTACAAGTGTTAACACATTGTATTACACTGTGTCAAAAAATTACATTTGTTGGCTGGGCACGGTGGCTCATGCCTGTAATCCCAGCACTTTGGGAGGCTGAGGCGGGCAGATCACCTGAGGTCAGGAGTTTTGAGATCAGCCTGGCCAACATGGAGAAACCCCATCTCTACTAAAAATACAAAAATTAGCTAGGCGTGGTAGCACATGCCTGTAATCCCAGCCACTTGGGAGGCTGAGGCAGGAGACTCTCTTGAACTTGGGAGGCTGAGGTTGCAGTGAGCCGAGATCGTGCCACTGCACTCCAGCCTGGACAACAGAGCAAGACTCTATCTCAAAAAAAAAAAAAAAAAAGAAATTACATTTGTTAATATTACCACCAAACTTATCAGGAAAGTTTTTAAGTGCTGGGAAGCTTTCATACTCACAGTGGAGGACACAGTGTTTCAAAATTCTAATTTTTGCTTGAAAGCATGAATTTTATTATTAGCACCAAAACTGTTTATTGTTTTACTTGAAGTATAGGTTTACTTGGTTTCTTTTTGAAAAAAGGTCTGCCAAAATAAGCTGAAATAACCGTAATTTGTTAAATTTTTTTTTAAGCAGCTAGTTCAGCTTGCAACTCACAGTTATGCAAGTGCTTTCCTCACACTTGGCATGCAGCCTAAGTGCTTTGTGGAGAATTTGTATTTTGTCACAGAATATTAAAAAGACACAGTGAAGGTGTGATTGAGTTAATAGTTTTTACTGTTTCATCAAGGACATTGTGAAGTGAAACCGGCCTTTAAAAAAAAATTTAAGTGCCTAGTGGTAAAGAATACATTGTTAGTATAGTGTGGTGCCGCTGTCTTGCTTTGTGCAATGGCGCCAGCAGTTTTATCCACCTTTGCATTGTGCACCATCAGTATAAATGTCAACACAGTGAAAAAGACCAATATCTTATTACTGTAAAAATAATTTTAAGTTTGTGGACTCCTGAAAGGGTCTCAGGGACCGCCAGGGGTCCACGGACACCATTTCAGAACTGCAAGTCTGTGTAAAGTGAAATGCTTATGTAATATAATTTGTTCTGAGAGCATTATTTTATTTTCATCTGTAATATCTATACAGAAAGATTACCTTACTTGGAAAGAAACAGGTTTTTAGTATGCTGATCCTAAAGGCAACAGAATATATCGTCAAGCCATTAGTGTGATCCTCTTAGTGTATTTGTTAAGTGCCTACACAAGTATGATATTCTGCTGAATATTCTTCAGTGTGGAAACAGCTTTTGTCCTTAGAAGGCAGACCCTGTAGTCAGTCTTGACTGCACACATAAAGGGAAAAAAAGGATAGATTAACAGATCACATTTTGTTGGATCATAGTTTTCCATACAGAACTAGTGTAAGCTTCCTGGGGTTCCTGGGTAAGTCCTAGAGTGATTATTTACAAAATAAGAAAGTTGGACTGGGAGATTTCTAAGGCCTTATTCAGTTTAATATTCTGATTCTTTGACTTTTTAAAAACTGAGTGAATTGTTTATTAGCTCTTAACCACTTATTAATTTATTTAAGCTCAACTGGTTATGTATAATTTGTATTTGTTGCTATCACATTGGTTAAGCATTAATGTTGTTTTGCAGTATTGAAAAACGGAATGTATAGAAGAGGAAATGGAAGGGAATTGTAAATGAAGAAGGCTTCTACAAGCAAGTGAATTTTAGGTGGCAAGGAAAAAGAAATTTGGATGATGGGGGGGATGTACATTGCAGTGTATTTAACATATTTCTGAATTCAGAGTCTTTATAGCCTATGCTAGAATAGCAGAGAAGGAAAATTTGAGTTCAGAAATAACACTAAGGCCTGTAAGTTAAAGAATCTACCAGTAATATTCTCTGATAGTGACGTGTAATATGAACTGTTGAAAAAAGTCTCCAGAGTAAAAAGTGGTTCAGCACATAAATACATAATGTTGATTCTGAGGTTCTTTTAGCTCCATTAATTTTGACCAGAAAGCTGTAATAGTTTTTGAAGGGAAATATAGTACTTAGGCATTAAAATATATTTATTTTTGCTCCTCAATGAAAAAAATCTTGTATTACCTTGAGATCTTTTGATCTTCCTTCTCATACTTTAGAAGGAAGGAATACTATTCAGTAAGGAAAAGATGACCCCCAAACTCAGGTTCTTACTTAGCCCAGCACAGTGTCAAAGTCCATTAAAAATTTAAAAAGCTAGTGGAAGGGACTGGATGAATCCTGGGAAGGTGCTATTTAGATTCTTAAAAAGGAGAGAGGGCTCCTGGGATGCAGTTTGTGTTCAGGCAAATCAAACTTGGAAGGTGGAAAGCTGCTATTGTGGCAATATTTAAGAAAAAAAGATTTGAGAGATTATGTATTTTGGAAATATTTGACAACATTAGCAACATCAACTACTGACAAAAAAAGAACCACCTCTTTGGCAAATCTTTCACAGTTGTGCCAAGAAAAGCAGCTTCATTGGAACATTTTCATAAACTATCATCAGTTATGCAGCAGCAGCTTCACAAATCAGAAATGATATCTTCAGGCGCTGCTGTCAAGTGTTATTCAAATAATACCAGCCTCACATTTGAATAACAGCAGACATTTTGAATTAATTAATCAGATGAGATAGTCTAGGCCTTTTCTCATTAGTCTCTGGGTCAGGCTTGGGAAGATATATGTGTTGGTGATGATATACTTGTCTTTAATCATGATTTATGAAGATTTAGGATTGTGTGTGATTTGTCAAAGGTTCTGGGAAAAGGCTGGTGCATATTTCCTTACTTAATCTGAGATTGATTTTATGATGCTGAGAGATATCACACTGTTGTTCAAATGTGTGGGAAGTACAGGTAGACACAACATCCCAGGCTTTTTACTGGCTTATCTTTGCAACTGTCAAACAATGCTGTAAACTTTAACTGCTTGTAGTTAACAATTCCTGTTTTAATTATAGGCAGATTTTTTATTCTGTCCAAAGGGAGAAGTTTCAATGGTTATTTAGCTAAAATGCATAGCAGACATTATAACTGTGACCTGGTATGAATCATGGACAAAGTTGGTAAATTTCATGGGTTGGTCATGGTGAAAATATAAAATTTCATGGCTTGTCAAAGATTAATATAAAATTCCCATTAAAATGGTGCAAATAATAGAGGAAGAAGAAGTAAGGTTACTCTCCTTGCATGATACCTTCCCTCTCAGGACTAATTTTAGCAAAATTGAGATGTAAAATCATATCTTTTTTCAGTTATTTAAGCAACATTAATGATCTATTAAATGAAATAATTTGTCTGAAAATAGTATAATGCCTGGTTGATAGTAGGTACTGAATATTTGCTATTGATAATTTTATTTTCTCCTTTCCTACCTACTTTTCTTCCTTTCCTTTAATGTTTAAGGCTGTGTTAGCATTGTTTAGCCTTTACATTCTTCAGAATTTGAATTTTTAATCCTGTTGGGTCTTAATTTCTTGGGATATGTTTTATTTTGAGGAGAGTAGTGCAAGGGTGAGAGGTTATCATTTTAGCATGCTGGGTAACCAGGGGGACCCCAGTGTGACCCGAGTTCATGTTGTGTCTGCTGGTATAATTTAAGTTATGGCAGGCAGTGGAGTGGGAGGTAGGTAGGTGGTAGATATATGAAAAGTAGAATATTAACCTCTTAGTACATATGAAGCATGTACTGCTTAATTCAAAGTGAATCTTTCTGTATCATGTGCCTCCTGAGGGCAGTTATGTGTCTGGGATAAGTAGAGCGTTTTTCATTCTACTCTCAAGCACACTAAAATGCTTATTATGTGAAGTATTAAGGAATAATAAGGTGATTTCCAACCTTGTTATACAAAACAAAAAATTTGCTTTTCTTTCCAATCTTGGATGATTGACAGGTATTTCTTTATTGAGATGATCGGGCTATTAATAATTACTAGTTCTTTTTCATTTTTATGTTTTGGGAACTGGGTTAGTACTCCTAAAGTAGCTTGGCACATCTTAACATAATTACAGGCAGACAATTCTAATCGATGTTCACTTTGGGGAAGATAGTTTGTAAGTAACAAGATGTATTGATATTTGGAGAGATACAATATTTAAGAGTAGTCTGGGAGGCAGTTTGATGTAGAATAATACTGATTTTGGAAATCAATAGGTGAGTCCTACTTCTGAACTGCTGCTTAATTGATTTGTAACTTTGGCAAGTCACCTAATTTTTCCTGAGCTTTAGTTTTCTTTTCCTAAAGTAAGGCCACTAATTCGTAGCTTTCAGGATTGTGAGAATTAGAGGTGAATGTATGTACAGGACCTAATGTGATACCTGGTATGTAATAGATACTTAATAAATTGCAGCTATTGCTGTTATCTTATCTATTCATTTATCTCTTTGAGAAACATACTGGGGCACGTGTTTGCAGGCCCATGCCTGTAATCTCAGCACTTTGAGAGCCAAGATGAGAGGATTGCTTGAGCCCAGGAGTTTGAGACCAGTCTGGGCAACACAGGGTGACACCATCTCTACCTACTCCCCCCAGAAAAAAGAGTGATATATGTGGATAAATACAAGCTGAGTCATTTATAAATACAAGCTGGACCATTAAGTAAGTAGAGGCAGGTGATGAGACAGGCAGGGATGACATCATTGAGGCTTCAGTTCTGTGCGAGGGTAGTATGGTCTTTGTTCTGTACTTTGGCTAGCTACTGGTGGGTTCAAACAAGGAATTGATCTGATCAGATTTTTTACATAGTTCACTTTGGAAACTTAGAAGGAATATATTACTTATGAGACTTTTGTAGATCAGTGATGATATGTATTTGTAATGGGGTAGTAGTGGGGTTTAAAAAAGAGGAAACAATGGTTTTAAACTGAAAAATGAGAAGGAAGGATTAGGCGATTGGTTGGAGAATTTTTGTGTCCCTTTGTTCACTTGGCTGACTCCTATGTATCTTTCAGATCCTAGCCTGGATGTCCTTTCAGGAAGCCTTTTGACCACCTCTGAGTCTGTTGATAACCTACCTAAGTCTGAAAACCTATCTTATGTGCTCCAGTAGTGTCCTGTGTTCCCCCTTGTTACTGTGCTTATGACACTGTATTTAATTATATATTTAATTTTCTGTTGCCTCCAGGAAACTGTGAACTCAGGGCAGAGATACTGTGTTTTGTTTACTGTTTTGTCCTCTGGCACATAGTAGGAAGCACTCAATATCTGTTTTTTAAAATGAATTGAATGTAGTATGTGAGGAAGAAGGAGAAAACAAGGGCGTCTGTTTCTAGCATAGGTGACCCCAGGTGAATGGTCGTTTTCCACCTGAGAGAGATAGTAGAGTAGAACTGCGGGGTCATAGCAAATGCTCATTATCAACTTTGCTAGATAGTGTTGAATTATTTTCCAAAGTGTGTGTGCCAGTTTATATTCAATACCAGCAGTGTATATTTGTTCTATTTGCTTGGGGACATTAGTTTTATTCATATTTAGGTAAAATTTGCATAACCTAGAATTAACTATTTTGAAGTATATAATCAGTGACATTTAGTACATTCACATTGTTGTGCAACCACCACTTCTTTCTAGTTCCGAAACATTTTCATCCCCTCTAAAGAAACCCCATACCTTTTCGTCTGTTCTGGCACTGCTAGACTGGGTAATTTATAAAGAAGAGATGTTTAATTGGCACACAGTTCCACAGGCTGTACAGGAAGCATGGCTAGGGAGGCCTCAAGAAACTTATAATCATGGCAGAAGGTGAAGGGGAAGCCAGCATGTTTTACGTGGCCGGAGCAGGAGGAAGAATGTGGGGAGCTGCTACACACTTTTAACAACCATATCTTGTGAAAACTCTATCATGAGAACAGCACTAGGGGGATAGTGCTAAACCATTAGAAATCCCATCCATCACCCAGTCACCTCCTACCAGAACCCCACCTCCAACTTTGGGGATTACAATTTGACATGAGATTTGGGTGAGGACAGAGATCCAAATCATGTCACCTATTAAGCAGTCATTCCCTATTTCTCCTTTCTCCCAGCCCCTGGCAACCACCAATCTGCTTTATATCTCTACGGATTTACCTAGTCTGGATATTTTATATAAATGGGATCATACAGTATTTGGTTCTTTGTGACTGGCATCTTTCACTTAATGTTTTTAAGGTGCTTCCATGTTGTGGCATATATCAGTACTTCATTTTTTTATGGCTGAGTAATATTTCATTGTATGGATATACTACAATTTGTTTATCCATTCGTCAGCTAATGGGCAGTTGGGTTTATTTTACTTTTTGGCTATTGTGAATAGTGCTGTTCGGAATGTTTGTGTACAGGTATTTATTTGATTACCTGTTTTCAATTCTTTTGGTGTACATCTAGGAGTAGAACTGCTAGATCATGTGTAATTCCGTGTTTAACTTTTTTAGCAAATGCCAAATGATTTTCCATAGTAGGTCTATCATTTTACATCCCCACAGCCATGTACAGGGTTCTAGTTTCTTTTTTTTTTTTTTTTTTTTTTGAGACAGAGTCTCGTTCTGTCACCCAGACTGGAGTATAGTGGCATGACCTTACTGCAACCTCTGCCTCCTAGGTTCAACCAATTCTCCTGCCTGAGCCTCCCAAGTAGCTGGGATTACAGGCATGTGCCACCACACCCAGCTAATTTTTGTATTTTTAATGGAGATGGGGTTTCACCATGTTGGCCAGGCTGATCTCGAACTCCTGACTTCAGGTGATCCACCCACCTCAGCCTCCCAAAGTGCTGGGATTACAGGCATGAGCCACTGTGCCTGGCCCACAGAGTTCCAATTTCTTATCAACACTTATTATTTTCCATTTTTATTATCACCAGTAGTGAGTGTGAATTGTTATCTCACTGTGGTTTTACTTTTCATTTCCCTAAAGAATGAATAATGATAATCTTTTTGTGTGCTTGTTGGTCATTTGTTTGTCCTTGGAAAAATGTCTGTTCAAATCTTTTGCCCGTTTTTAAAAACTTTTATGGTTTTAGGTCTTATATTTAGGTGGTTAATCCATTTGAGTTAATTTTTGAATATGGTGTGAGGTAGTGGTCCAAATTCATTCTTTTGGATGTAGATATTCAGTTGTCCTAGTACCATTTGTTGAAGATACTATTCTTTCCCTCACTGAATGTTTTTGCACCTTTGTCAAAAATAAATTGATTATAGATATATGTGTTTATTTCTAGATTCGTAGTTCTATTTCATTGATCCATATGTCTATCCTTATTCCATTAGTACAGTGTTTTGATTACTGTAGCTTTGCAGTCAGTTTTGAAATCAGAAAGTGAGGATCTATTAACTTTGTTCTTTTTCAAGATTGTTTTGGATAGTTGAGGCCCCTTGCAATTCCATATGATTTTGAGGACTGGCTTTTCTATTTCTGCAAAAAATTGTGATAGGAGTTGCATTGAATTTGTACATTGTTTTGGGTGGTATTGCCATCTTAACAATATTAAGTCTTCCCATCCATGAACATTGGATGTCTTTACGTGTATTTAAGTCTTTAATTTCTTTCAGCAATGTCTAATAGTTTTCATTGTACCAATCTTTCACCTCCCTGGTTAAATTTGTTTGTTTATTGACTCTAGCAGGTTTTTTGGTGTGGATTCTTTGAAATTTTCTATACATAGGGTTGTGACAACTACAAATAAAGATAGTTTTACTTATTCCTTTCCAATTTGGATGCCTTTTATTTCTTCTTTCCTCAATGATCTGGCTAGAATTTCCAATACAATGTTGAGCAGCTGTGGTAGAAACAGGCATTCTTGTCTTGTTCTTAATATTAGTGGGAAAGCTTTAAGTCTTTCACCGTTGAGTATATTGTTACCTATGGGTTTTTCATAAAAGCTATTTACCATGTTGAGGAAGTTCACTTTTATTTCTAGTTTTCTGAGTGTTTTTATCATGAAAGGGTGCTGGATTTTGTCAAATACTTTTTTTTTTTTTCATCCTTGATTGGTTTTGTATGTTGAACCACTCTTGCATTTTTGGACTAAATTCCATTTGGTCATAATGTAAAATCCTTTAAAAATGTTGTTGGATTTGGTTAGATAGGAGTTTGTTGAGGATTTTTGTATCTACACTTGTAAAAGATATTGGTCTATAGTTTTCTTGTGGTAATTTTATCTGGCTTCAGTCTCACAATAGTACTTCCTTTCTTTTCTTTTTTTAAGTGGGATTTTGCTCTGTTGCCTAGGCTGGAAGGCAGTGGTGCAATCTTGGCTCACTGCAACCTCCGCCCCCCGGGCTCAAGCGGTTCTCCCACCTCAGCCTCCCCTCCTGAGTATCTGGGACTTTAGGCACGTGCCACCATGCCTGGCTAATTTTTTTTGTATTTTTTGTAGAGACGGGGTTTTGCCATGTTCCCCAGGCTGGTCTTGAACTCCTGTGCTCAAGCAATCCATCTGCGTCAGCTTCTCAAAGTGCTGGGATTACAGGTGTGAGCCACCGTGCCTGGTCTGCATGATATTAATATTACTTTCATCATAGAATGAGTTAGAAGTATTGTGGCTTATTTTTGTTTGTTTTTGAGATGAGTTCCAGTGATCTGCCTGCTTCTGCCTCCCAAAGTGCTGGAATTACAGGCATGAGCCACTGCGCCTGGCTGACACATGATTTTCTTTTCTTTTTTTTCTTTTTTTTTTTTTTTGAGACGGAGTCTCTGTCACCAGGCTGGAGTGCAGTGGTGCGATCTTGGCTCACTGCAACCTCTGCCTCCCAGGTTCAAGCGATTCTCGTGCCTCAGCCTCCTGAGTAGCTGGGACTACAGATATGTGCCACCATCCCCAGCTAATTTTTTTGTATTTTTAGTAGAGATGGGATTTTGCCATGTTGCCCAGGCTGGTTTGAACTCCTGAGCTCAGGTAATCTGCCTGCCCCAGCCACCCAACGTGCTAGGATTACAGGTGTGAGCCGCTGCTCCCAGCCTCTTCTTTTTAAGAGTTTGAGGAGTGCTGGTTTAATTCTTCTTCTTCTTTTTTTTTTGAGGTGGAGTCTCACCCTGTCACCCAGGCTGGAGTGCAGTGGCGTGATCTGGGCTCACTGCAACCTCCGCCCCCTGGGTTCAAGCAATTCTTCTGCCTCAGCCTCCCAAGTAGCTGGTACTACAGGTGCACGCTACCATGCCTGGCTCATTTTTTTTTTTTTTTTGTATTTTAGTAGAGACGGGGTTTTACCAAATGTTGCCCAGGCTGGTCGCAAACTCCTGAGCTCAGGCAATCTGCCCACCTTGGCCTCTCAAAATGCTGGGATTACAGGCGTGAGCCACAGCCTAATTATTCTTTAAATGCTTGGTAGAATTCACCAGAAAAGCCATTTGGTCCTGGGCTTTTCTTTTTTGGAAGATTTTTTGATTACTTTACTCTCTTTCTTTGTTATACATCTGTTCAGATTTCTGTTTCTTCTGGAATCTCTTAAGGTAATTTGTGTGTTTCAAGGAATCTGCTCATTTCTTCCAGGTTATCTAATTTGTTGATATATAATTATTTGTATACTTATAATCCTTTTTATTTCTGTAAGGTTGGTAGTAACGTCTCCACTTTCATTTCTGATTTTTGTTTTCAAATCTTCTCTTTTTTTTTGAGACGGAGGGTCACTTCGTTGCCCAGGCTGGAGTGCAGTGGCGTGATCTTGGCTCACTGCAACCTCCTCCTCCCAGGTTAAAGCGATTCTCCTGCCTCAGCCTCCCAAGTAGCTGGGACTACAGGTGTGCACCACCACACCTGACTAATTTTTGTACTTTTTAGTAGAGACGGGGTATCACCATGTTGGCCATGCTGGTCTCAAACTCCTGACCTCAGGTAATCCGCTTACCTTGACCTCCCCAAGTGCTTGGATTACAAGCGTGAGCCACCGTGCCTGGCCCTCTTTTTTTTTTTTTTTTTCTTTGTCTTTTTTTTTTTTCTGAGATGGAGTCTCACTCTGTCATTCAGGCTGGAGTGCAGTGGCATGATCTTGGCTCACTGCAACCTCCGTCTCCAGGGTTCAAGCAATTCTCTGCCTCAGCCTCCCGAGTAGCTGGGATTACAGGCACTTGCCACCATACCTGATTACTTTTTTGTATTTTTAGTAGAGACAGAGTATAACCATCTTGACCAGACTGGTCTTGAACTCCTGACCTCGTGATCCACCCAGCTCAGCCTCCCAAAGTACTGAGATTACAGGCATGAGCCACTGCACCCGGCCTTTTTTTTCCTTCGTGTAGCTAAAGTTTATCAATTTTGTTGATCTTTTCAAAGTAACAAATTTTGGTCTTACTGATTCTTTCTGTTGTTTTTCTGTTCTGTGTTTTGTTGTTTCCACTCCAACTTTTATTATTTACTTTCTTCTGCTAGATTTGGGCTTAATGTTTTCTTTTTTTTTCTAGTTCTTTAAGGTATAAAGTTAGGTTATTGATTTGAGATCTTTTTTTTTTCTTAACGTAGGCATTTATGGCTATAAATTTACTTCTGAGCATTGCTTTTGCTATGTAAGTTTTGGTATGTTGTATTTTCCTAAGTATGTATGTCCTATACCTTTTTGTTCCTCATTCCCTCCATTACCTTCTTTTTTGTTTGCATTTTTATTGTATATTATTTGATCCCCCTCTAATTTCCTTTTGTGTATAATTTTTGGATATTTTCATGGTGATTATTATGGGGATTACAATTAATATCCTAAGTTTATAACAATCTGGTGTATTAGTTCATTTTCATGCTGCTGCTAAAGACATACCTGAGACTGAGCAATTTACAAAATAAAGAGGTTTAATGGACTTACTGTTCCATATGGCTGGGGAGGCCTCATAATCATGGTGGAAGGTGAAGGGGACGTCTCACATGGCAGCAAATAAGAGCTTGTGCAGGGAAACTCCCCTTTTTCAAACCATCAGATCTTGTGAGACTTGTTAACTATCATGAGACCAGCATGGGGAACGACCTGCCCCCCCATGATTCAATTACCTGCCACCCCTCCCCTCCCACAACATGTGGGAATTCAAGATGAGATTTGGGTAGGGACACAGCCAAACCATATCATCTGGTTTTGCCCACCTAGTTTCAATAGCACATAAAAACTCTACTCCTCTACAACTCCATTTTTCTCTTTTATATTATTGTTACAAATTACATTTTTATACGTGTGTGCTCATTAAAATAGCTGTAATTGTTTTATGCATTTGCCTTTTATTTATATAGGAAACAATAAGGAGCTATATACCAAACATACATTAATATTGGCTTTTATATTTACCTATTCAGTTATCTTCACTGGAGTTCTTTATTTCTTCATAGTTTCGACTTACTCTTTAGTGTCCTTTTATTTCAGCCCGAAGGACGCTTTTAGCATTTCTTGTAGCATAGGTAGGTCTACTAACAGTGAAATTTCTTGGCTTTGGGGCAACTTTTAATGCTTTACTTTCTTTTTTCATTTTTGAAGGACAATTTTACCAGATAGAGAATTCTTAGTAGGCAGGTTTTTTTTTCTTTCAGCACTTTAAATATGTTGTCTCATTGCTTTTTCGCCTTCATAGTTTCTGATAAGAATTTCCCTGTTAATCCTTTTGAAGATTCCTTCTATATAATGAGTTTGCTTCCCTTGCTGTTTTCAAGATTCTGTTTCTTTCAACAGTTTGATTATAATATGTCTCAGTGTGAATCTCTGTGTATATCTTTCTTAGAGCTTATTGAACCTTTTGGATGTATAATTTAATGTCTTTTATCAAATTTTGGAAGCTTTCAAAGCCAATATTTTGTCAAATATTATTTCCATCCCTTTCTGTCTCTCCTTTCTTTTTGGGACTCCCATTATTATATGTTGGTGTGCATGATGTCCCAACATGTGTGATGGTATGCGTGATGTCTTGTTATTATACATTGAGATGCATGATGTTCTCTTAGGCTCTTTTCATTTTCCCTCTATTCTTTGTCTTTTTTTGAGGGGAGTTTTACTCGTGTTGCCCAACCTGGAGTGCAGTGGCATGATCTCAGCTCATTGCAACCTCTGCCTCCTGGGTTCAAGTGATTATCCTGCCTCAGCCTCCCGAGTAGCTGGGACTACAGGTGTATGCCACCATGCCCGGCTAATTTTTGTATTTTTAGTAGAGATGGGGTTTCACCTTGTTGGCCAGGCTGGTTTCGAACTCCTGACCTCAAGTAATATGCCTGCCTCAGCCCCCAAAGTTCTGGGATTACAGGCATGAGCCACCATGTGGGCCTGACCCCTTTTTGCAGTTTTAATCTCTTTGCTGATACTCTGTTTTTGTTAAAACATCATTCTCCTGGTTTCTTTTAACTCCTTGTTCATGGTTTCCTTTAGTTCTTCAAGCATATTCAAAACTTATTTTGGGCCGGGCACAGTAGCTTCATGCCTGTAATCCCAGCACTTTGAGAGGCTGAGGCGGGCAGATCACCTGAAGTCAGGAGTTCGAGACCAGGCTGGCCAACTTGATAAAACCCCTTCTCTAATAAAAATACAAGAAAATTAGCTGGGCATGGTGGCGCACACCTATAATCCCAGCTACTCTGGACACTGAGGTGGGAGGATCACTTGAACCCAGGAGGCAGAGGTTGCAGTGAGCCGAGATCATGCCACTGCACTCCAGCCTGAGTGACAGACGGAGACTTTGTCTCAAAAGAAAAAAACAAACAAACAAAAAACCTTACTTTGTCTAGCAAGTCCAATATCTGTGCTTCCTCAGGGAGTTTCTGTTAATGTCTTCTGTGGATGGGCCATAGTTTTTGTTTCTTAGTGGGTTTCGTGGTTTTATTTTATATATTTTTTGAGATGAAGTCTCTCTTTATCCCAGGCTGGAGTACAGTGGTGCGATCTTGGCTCACTGCAACCTCTGCCTCCCTGGTTCAAGCGATTCTTGTGCTTCAGCCTCCCGAGTAGCTGGGATTACAGGCGTACGGCGCCAAATCTGGCTAATTTTTATATTTTTAGTAGAGACAGGGTTTCGCCATGTTGGCCAGGCTGGTCTTGAACTCCTGACCTCAGGTGATCCACCTGCCTCAGCCTCTTAAAGTGCTGGGATTAGAGCTGTGAGCCACCGCACCCAGCCAGGTTTTGTGATTTTGTTGTTGTTGTGGTTGAGAATTGGGTATTTTAATGTGGTGGTAACTCTGGAAATCAGATTCTTCTCATTCCTCAGAGTTTATTTTTGTTTCTTGCGGTGGACTATGGCTCTTTGTGTTTGGACTTGAAAAAATTATTTTTGTAAAGTCGATATTTGTCATGTGTGGTTTCTGAAGTCTCTGTTCCATTAGCTTGTGTTCAGCTAGTATTTTGATAGGGATTTCCTTGAATGCCAAGAGCCTAAATAAATAAATAAAATAAAGGAGGAAAAACAAAAAGAAGAAAGGAAAAAAGGGAAAGAAAAAACCCCTTTCTCAGCCTTTGCAGATTGTCTCTGCTTGGGGACATTCCTTCATCACTTGGTTAGGTCATTTACGACTGTGCCTTAGTTTTTACTTCCTGTTTGTATTGAGCCTAGAAGTCAGCCGCAGGTGAAAGCTTACAGTATTCTTGGGTCTTTGCTGAGCATGTGTCCTGCCCTGAGCATACCCATGACTTTCTGAATTTCATAGTATATATGATGCTTTTAAATGTCTTAATTTCTCTAAGAAACATTCTCCCTTCACTAGCCTTTTCTTTTAGGCTTTTGTTACTTTACTGTTTGCCTCACCTAAAGTCTTTTGCCCCAGGTGGCTGCACATCTTTTCTTTTACTTATAATGTTTTGGAAGAATGTCCCCTGTTTTTCTGCCCTGAGTGATAATCTGAGTTCGGTGAAACAGACAAGCGCCTTGTGTCAGTTCTTGGGATGGTTAATATTAGCTGTCAACTTGATTGGGTTGAAGGATGCCTAGATAGCTGGTAGAGTATTGTTCCTGGGTGTGTCTGTGAGGGTGTTGCCAGAGGAGGTTTAACATTTGAGTCAGTGGCCTGGGAGAGGAAGATTTACCTGCAGTGTGGGTGGGCACCATTCAATCAGCTGCCAGTGCAGCTAGAACAAAGCAGGAAGAAGGTGGGATAACCTGGCTTGCTAAATCTTCTGGCTTTCATCTTTCTCCCATGCTGGATGCTTCCTGTCCTTGGACATCAGACTCCAGGTTCTTCGGCCTTTGGACTCTTGGACTTACATCAGTGATTTGCCGGGGGCTCCTGGGCCTTTGTTCACAGACTGAAGGCTGCACTGTCGTCTTCCCTACTTTTGAGGCTTTTTGGCTTGGACTAAGCCACTACTGGCTTCCTTCTTCCTCACCTTGCAGATGGCCTATTGTGAGACTTCACCTCATGATCATGTGAGTCAATTCTCCCTAATAAATTCTCTTTCATTTATACACATATCCTGTTAGTTCTGTCCTTCTGGAGAACTCTGACTAATACAATTTTTAAGGCTGGCCCCAGAAACAAACATAGTTCTTGAGAATAAGATCTCTTCTGCTTTCTTCAGAACCGGGGACCAATATCCCACAGTGGAAATTCAGGCAGCTGACTTTGAGCCTGCCACTAAACCAGGTAGGGAGGTGATACAAGGGAAAGTAAAAATGTCACAAGACTCTCATTTTAAAGGTGACTGTTTAAAGTCAATTTTTTTTTTAATTCAGTGTTTTCATGGTTGCTGTAAACCTTTGACTATTTTCTAGCATACTGAAAAATTTGATTCTGATAGTTTTCTCTTGATTTTTTGATGTTACTGTGGAAGAACTGGCCCTTGGTCTACCTACTCCATTTCCTGCTGATATCACTCCCAAAAGGGGGAGATTAGTTTGAATATGTTGAGTTTGAGGTACTATGAGAAGGCCCAGTAAATATATCTCGCAGGTAATTAGGTATAAGAGCTTGAATCTTTCTTTCTAAGAGAGGAGATTTGAGCTACAAATATGAACTGAGATGTCACCTGCTTATCATGGAAAATGCAAGGGTGTTTAAGATCATCAGGGAGAGTCCCAGGGCATACCACCATAGATGAGTTCACAGTAGAGGCAGAAAACTAATGGGCACAAAGTACAAGGAAAACCAGGAGCCTGTGGTACAGTGAAAGGTGTTCTTATCATAAGTTATTTTAGTAGAATGGTGACATTTGAATGAAAAGAAGAAGAGAATTAGATAGCGATTAGGAGGTGATATAAGGTGAAAGCCTTCTTTTTACTCTTTTATATGGACAGGAGATTTGAACATTAGGTTTGGGGTTGTGGGAGGACCTGTGGAGAGAATAGAGTAGAACAGGGATGAATGATGGAGCAGAGTCTTAGAGGAGAACAGAGGAATAGAGTTAAGAGCACAGATAGAGTTAGCTTTCAGTAGATGTCGGGACATTTTGATTTTTAAGATTGGAGATAAAGTGAGAGATAGATAAGTATGTAGAGTTTTTTTTTTTTTTTTTTTTTGAGATGGAGTGTCGCTCTGTCACCCAGACTGGAGTGCAATGGCCCAATCTTGGCTCACTGCAACCTCTGCCTCCCGGGTTCAAGTGATTCTCCCACCTCAGCCTCCCGAGTAACTGAGATTACGGGCGCACACCACCACACCCAGCTAATTTTTGTATTTTTAGTAGAGTCAGGGTTTCACCATGTTGGCCAGGCTGGTCTCAAACTCCTGACCTCAGGTGATCCACCCACCTCGGCCTCCCAAAGTGCTGAGATTACAGGCATGAGCCACTGTGCCCAGCCTATTTTTAGTTTTTATTTATTTTTTATTTTTTCGAGACAGGGTCTTGCTGTGTCACCCAGGCTGGAGTGCAGTAGCATGATCATGGCTCCTCACTGCAGCCTCAACCTCCTTAGCTCAAGTGATCCTCCCAACTCAACCGCTTCAGTAGCTTGGACTACAGGTGTACACCACCACACCTGGCTAATTTATTTATTTACATGTAGAAATAGGGTCTCTCTGTGTTGCCTAGGCTGATGTAAAGAAGTTTATAAGTGGGAATTGGAAAGCTGAGGGAAAGTGTACTGCATGGATTAACTTTTTTTTTTTTGATGAGTAGGAAAGATAATCTCTTCAGTAAGTTGGGCTGTGATGAAGTAGAGTTTGAAGGGAGTGATGAAGTCCTGGAATAGTTACTCCAGATAATGAAAGAGTGAGCTGGCCAAGGATAAGAAAAATAATTGTCAGATTGAAGACTCAGCTGAGGTTGGAGACTGAAATTGAAATGGCACTAGCATGACCACTTGTCATTTCTCTAGCAGGTTAACATCGACTACAACTTGAGTATATGCTTGGGGCTTGCTTGGCAAATGAGAGAAAAGGATAGGGTGAAATGGATTATAGGGGTCTGTTGCAAGGATAGTTAAGATGTTCAACCATATAATCCATTGTGCATAGATAGGAAAGGTAAAGGAGTGGCTGATAGATGAGAAAATGGAGGGATTTGAGGATTGTTTGCTTTAATTAAATTGAGGAATAAATAGGTGGAGTGCAAGAAAGGGAAGGTGACTGGCGGAGTAAGAGAGTGTTATCATAGGATGAGACATTTGAATTTTATTTCAGAAATGAAGTACTTCTAGGTGATGGATGATAAAGTTCAGGATGTGGCCCTGGGAGCTTGTGTGTCAAAGTGAAATGGAGCTAAAGGTCATTGGTGATTTATTTGTTTATTTATTTATTTATTTATTTTTTAAGGAGGTCAGAGAACTATAAGGCTAGGTTGTTGGTTGAATATCTTATATGCTCCCTGAAGCCAGACTCATGGAATGACTTGGGATAGAGAAGGAGACTGAACCTTGTGCCAACATTTTAAATGAATGTGACAATTATTAATATTAGTTAATAACCAACAGGGGATGCTACCTTGCCAAGTTAATTTTTCTTAGATAATTAGTTGTTTAATGTGGAGATTATGCTATGGTTAGTTTATTTAGAAAAGCAGAATATTAAGTTAGGAAAATGAAACCCATATAAGCACTGTTCATACCATACATTTATTATGTGAATATTTACTAAATGCTTATTCTGGGACTTGAAGTTGCTTGCAGCCAAGGGGAGGAGACAAATTTCTAAACAGATAATTGATATAGTGTGCTCAATGTTACAGTAAAGCAGTGGTGTCATGTGGGAAGGATATATCCTAAAACCCATTGGGATGGGCAAGAAAATATCAGAACTTCTACTTACATTTATCTATTCATTGTATGTACTTTTGTTATAATTTTTTAATACAAAAGATTTCAGACAATATAAAAGCATAGATAAAATACAAAAACACTAATGTTCCTGGCATTTAATTTAAGAAATAAAATATTACAGATGTAATTGAAAGCTTGCTGTGTGCCGGGCATGGTGGCTTACGTCTGTAATCCTAGCACTTTGGGAGGCCAAGCTAGGCGGATTGCCTGAGCTCAGGAGTTCGAGACCAGCCTGGGTAACACAGTGAAACCTCATCTCTACTAAAAAACAAAAAATTAGCTGGTTGTGGTAGCATGCGCCTGTACTCCCAGCTACTTGGGAGGCTGTGGCAGGAGAATGGCTTGAACCCGGGAGGTGGAAGTGGCAGTGAGCCCAGATCACGCCACTGCACTCCAGCCTGGGCGACAGACCGAGACTCCATCTCAAAAAAAAAAAAAAAAAAAAAAAAGAGAAAAGCTTGCTGTGTAGCCTTCCCTAATCCCATTTCCCTTCCTTTTTCTCTTTCCTCCCCACACTGAATTTACTATTCACCATTCTCATTAGTGTTTACTAATATTGCATGTTTTGAACCTTTAAAATTGTTTCATACTGTTGTTGTTTTTCTATGATTTGTTTTCACTCAACACTTAAAATATTTTAAGATTTTCAACATTGACACATTTAGTTCAAGTTAATTCATTTTTCCTGCTGTATCGTATTCTATTGTGTGATTATTCTGTAATTTCCTTCTTAATTCTTGTGATGGTAGATATTGAAATTGCTCCAATTTTTCCTGTTATAAAATTTCAGTTATCAATTGCTGCATAAGAAATAGCCCCAAAATTTAGTGACTGAAAACAGCAAACATTTATGATCTCATGGTTTCTGTGGGTTAGATATCTAGACATAGTTTAGCAGGCTGCCGCTGTGTTTAGTCTCTCACAAGATTTCAGTCAGGTGACAATGGGCTGCAGTTATCTCAAGAGTCACCTGGGGGGAGGGTTTGCCTCTCTGCTCACTCACATGACTATTGACAGTACTCAGGTCCTCACTGACTAATGGCCAGAGACATCATTTCTTCCCTACTTGGGCCACCCTTATAGGGCAGCTTACAGCATGGCAGCTGGTTTCCCTCAGAGTGAGTGATGAGTGAGACAGGGAACCCAAGTGGGAAGTCACAGTGTTTTTGTAACCTAATCTTGGAATCCCATTACTTCTGCCATATTCTGTTTGGTAGAATCAAGTCATTAAGATCAGTCCATGCTCAAGGGGAGGCTACTACATAGGGTGTGAACAGTAGGCAGTGGGACCATTGGAGCCTTCTTAGAGGCTGCCTACCACTCTGGGTGAAAGGGTACACATCATCCCTTTTATTATTTAATAGATATTATGAAATATTCCTATTGTGGCCATTCTAATGTATACTTTCCTAAAAAGTAAGAATTTAAGCTTTACTAGTGTTTAAAATAGGAATCAATATTGGTGGTTTGTGTGTTAGAAGCTTACTTAGAGCATTCAGGATTGAGAAGAAATAGTGGGAGTTCCAGGTTTGTTTTGATAGATTACCACTTTCTGTTCCTGGTTGGGAGTATTTGTATTTTGTAGATTTAACTAAACTGACGCTCATCAAATGAACAAGTTATCTGAAGACATCTGCAAAGAAATACACGGATTAAAATAAGAGGAATAATGTAAGTGTATAATAAGAAAGTGGGAGAAATGATACTTCTACTCTTGATACAAGCTCTTGGTCAACTGTGTATGAGGGAAAAATAATTTTGATCTCTAATATCTGACAGAAAGGCATCCAAAGCATTAAAATTGCAGAGACTCTTTCTTTCTTTCTTTCTTTTTTTTTTTTTTTGAGACAGTCTTGCTCTGTCACGCAGGTTGGAGTGTGGTAGCGCGATCTCAGCTCACTGCAACCTCTACTTCCCAGGTTCAAGTGATTCTTGTGCTTCACCCTCCCTAGCAGCTGGGACTACAGGCATGCATCACCACGCCTGGCTAATTTTTTGTATTTTTAGTAGAGACGGGGTTTCGCCATGTTGTCCAGGCTGGTCTTAAACTCCCGAGCTCAGGCAATCTGCCCGCCTCAGCCTCTCAGTGTTGGGATTACAGGTGTGAGCCACCGTGCCTGGCCAACTATTTCTTTATAATTTAATTTAATTTTTTTAAAACAGTCCTGCTCTGTCACCCAGGCTGGAGTGCAGTGGCACAATAATAGGTTATTGCAGCCTCAGATTCCTGAACTCCAGTGATTCTTTTGCTTCAGCCTCCCCAGTGGCTGGGACTACAGTTGTGCACCATCATGCCTGGCTAATTTTTATTTTTTGTAGAGATAGAGTCTTACTATGTCGCCCCGGCTGGTCTTGAACTTCTGGCCTGGAGTGATCCTCTCAAAGTGTTGGGATTATAGGTGTGAGCCACTGTTCCCTGCTGAATTCAATTATAGTCTTTATAATTATTACCACCATTGTTAACAATGAACCTTACCCTAATTTTTTTTTTTTTTTTTTTTGAGACAGAGTCTTGCTCTGTCACCCAGGCTGGAATATAGTGGTGCAATCTTGGCTCACTGCAACTTCTGCCTCCTGGGTTCAAGCAGTTCTCCCTGCCTCAGCCTTCCGGGTAGCTGGGATTACAGGTGCCTGCCACTACACCTGGCTAATTTTTGTATTTTTTAGTAGAGATGGGGTTTTGCCATTTTGGCCAGGCTAGTCTGACTCAGGCCAGGCTGAACTCCTGACTTCAGGTGATCCGCCCGCCTTGGCCTCCCAAAGTGCTGGGATTACAGGCATGAGACACCATGCCCGGCCACCCTAATTGTATATTAATAGTGCCTTAAGATGTTAGCTAATAATTGTAGTACACATACATTTTTATCTGTCTGTCTGTCTATCTATCTATCTATCTATCTATCTATCTATCTATCTATCTATCTATCTATCATCTGTCATCTATCTAGCTAGGATTTGTATCCCCACTTGAATCTCGTGTCAAATTGTGATCTCCAGTGTTGGAGGAGGGGCTTGGTGGCTGGTGATTGCATCATGGGGGGAGATTTCCCTCTTGCTGTTCTTATGATAGTGAGTGAGTTCTCACAAGATCTGGTTATTTAAAAGTATGTAGCACCTCCCCCTGCCCTCTCTTCCTCCTGTGCTCTCTCTTCCTCCTGTTCTGGTCATGTAAGACGTGCCTGTTTCCCCTTTGCCTTCTGCCATGATTTAAGTTTCCTTAAGCCTCTCCAGCCGTGCTTCCCATACAGCCTGTGGAACTATGAGTCAGTTAAACCTCTTTGTTTTTATAAATTATCCGGTCTTAGATAGTTCCTTATGGCAGTGAGAGAATGGACTAATACTACACACACACACATACACACACACGCATGCATATAAATAAATAAATATTGGAGAGTACATGATCAAATTTGTAGACTCTTATACTAGAATCTTAGATGTAGGAAAAGAATACTGTGGGAGTAAAGAGGAGGGAGCAACTAACTGCCTAAAGGAAGTCAGGAAAGGCTGCACAGAGGAGGTAGATTTTGAGCTGGGTTACAAAGGACAGAAAAAAGACCTTTTTGGTAGAGGAAACAGCATTTTCAAAGGAACAGATCCTTCAGGGTATGGCTCTTTGAAGATTGGTAATAAGTTTTCTAGGTGCTTAGTGTCAGAAATATTAGGGGAGGTGAAGGAAAATGAGAATGGAGATGGTAGGAGGTGGCCAGAATGTAGGCTCTGTAGAGCTAGTGCAGATCAATTAAATAGGAAATTGACATGATCCACTAGAAGTAAGGAGTCCCTTAGTTCCCTGATTGGAAACTGGCTAGTTTGGCTCATAGTGCTATCCTTTAGGTCAAGACTTCCAGAGCCAGCCTTAGCTTATAGCTCCCGGTGATAGGGAGCAGTGGTTTCCCATTGAGAATTTCAGGGCATTGTTTTAGTTTTTCATAAATAAAAAATTGGATGTGGATAAATTTTATTATTATTTAAATAGCTTTATTGAGGTATACTTAATTTTTTTTTTTTTTTTTTGAGTTGGAGTCTCACTCTGTTGCCCAGGCTGGAGTGCAGTGGCACAATCTCTGCTCACTGCAACCTCTGCTTCCTGGGTTCAAGCGAGTCTCCTGCCTCAGTTTCCCGAGTAGCTAGGACTACAGGTGTGTGCCACCACGCCCGGCTAATTTTTGTATTTTTTAGTAGAGACCAGGTTTCACCATATTGGACAGGCTGGTCTTGAACTCCTGACCTTGTGATCCATCTGCCTTGGCCTCCCAAAGTGCTGGGATTACAAGCGTGAGCCACCATGCCCGGCCGAGGTATACTTAATTTATAATAAACTGTGCATATTTAAAATGTACAATTTGATAAGTTTTTAAAAAATATATTGGCTGGGTGCGGTGGCTCATGCCTGTAATCCCAGCACTTTGGGAGGCCGAGGTGGGCAGATCATGAGGTCAGGAGATCGAGACCATCCTGGCTAACACAGTGAAACCCTGTCTCTACTAAAAATACAAAAAATTAGCTGGGCATGGTGGCGGGTGCCTGTAGTTCCAGCTACACGGGATGCTGAAGCAGGAGAATGGCATGAACCTGGGAGGCGGAGCTTGCAGTGAGGCGAGATTGCGCCACTGCACTCCAACCTGCAAAAAAAAAAAAAAAAAAAATATATATTAATTATATATATATATATAGTAAATATATATATATGTTTACTATTAAGTGGAAGTGGATCATCATAAAGGCTTTTTCCTTTTTTTTTGGTTGAGATGGAGTCTGACTCTGTCTGCCAGGCTGGAGTGCAGTGGCACAATCTCAGCTCACTGCATCCTTTGCTTCCCGGGTTCAGGCAATTCTCCTGCATCAGCCTCCCCGGTAGCTGGGATTACAGGTGCTGGCCGCCACACCCAGCTAATTTTTATACTTTTAGTAGAGATGGGGTTTCACCATTTTGGCCAGGCTGGTCTTGAATTCCTGACCTCAGGTAATCCACCTGCCTCGTCCTCCCAAAGTGCTGGGATTACAGGCACCAGCCACTGTGCCCTGCCAAAGTTGATAAGTTTTGACATAGGTAAATACCATCACTGCAGTTTGGGATAATGAACATATCCATCAGGCCTAAAGTTTCTTTGTACCCTTTGGATAAATTTTAAAAATGTAATACATTATATTAAAATAAATATATATAAAATAAAGCTATTATTGTAGGAAATTTAGTGAGTGATTGTATTTTAAAAATCTTTCCATTATGAAGATTTAAAAACATACAGAGAGAGTAATGTTATAAACTTCTGTGTACCCAATCACGCAACTTAAATTTGTGTGATAACATTAAGATTAAAAGTTTTTGTTTTCTTACAAATATGTTTTCTTACAAAAGCCTGATTAACTGAATTCTTAATTTTACAAATGAGGAAATTAAAATGTGGATAAATTGAATCACTTGAAAAAATATTTAAGTTATGGAAATGCAGGAGTTGATGAGGAGGAAAAAACATATTTTCTGCTTCTGTGTTTACTAGACCCTTGCTACTCAAAAGTGTTCTCTGTGGACTGGCAGCATGGCCATCACCTGGGAGCTTATTAAAACTGAAGATACTCACGCCCCACCTCAGAACTACTGAATCAGAAATTGTATTTTAACAAGATTCCCAGGTGATCATATACACATTACAGTTTGAGAAGCTCAGTGTTCAGGCAGATTGCCTCTTTGGGCAACAATGAAATTTTGTAATTAAAAATCTTTCTTGAAGTGAAGTAGGTGAATGGGAAAAAAATTGGAAACCTGACTTTAGTTACTGCTCAGTTTCTATTATTGAATGATGTCCTATATGGTACTATGAGAAGTTAATTGGTTAGCTTTCCTATGTCACTATTTTCAACTTATTAAAAAAAAAGATTCTGAGGACAAAATAACAAAACAATACCCTAAACAATTATAATTACTCATGTATGCCTTTTGTCAGGATTATGTTTGGTCTATGAAGGGAAAGTAGGAGACTCATGGCTGGTTTTTTTTTTTTTAACAGTCCCATAAGTTAATAAAACAAATCAAAACTCAGAGTCCTCCTCCCCGCCACCCACCTCAATTCCAAAGATAACAAGGTTGGGGAACCAGAGGCAGAATTAAGCACTGTTCAGTGTGTACACCAAGAGAAGACCTCATGTTGTGTTCAATCTAGCTGGCTAGGCAACCCTTCCATTAGCCTGTTCCTAATGTTTGCACTGAATGAGCCATTACGTTTTGAAAGCAACTCAAACTGAATTCAGTATTGATGCATTCACTTACCAACTTTTCTGCCTCCGGCAGAACAGCGTTTTACTAATGGTGGTATACAAACAGCAGCCACTGGCTTCATCCTCACTCTCAATGAAGCTTTGTAATACTACTTCTCTTGCCATATCCCTTGTATGTACAGGCCCCATTATAATTCTGTTCTTTGCGCCCATGCTCCAGAAGCATTTTCTAGATGATTGTTATTCATTAATGGAAACCCTTTTGGTAGGGTCCCAGGTAAAAACCTGTGCAGGATTGAAATGTATTGTGAGGTGCATTGTGTTATAGTAAGATATTAGCATCTTAACAAAGAGGAAGTATCGGTGGTGTTCTTTTGATTTGTAGTGTTTTCACATATAGCACCTAGCTGGTATATCTTTTTACCTTTCCAGGGAAATTATTTGGTGGCTGAGAAGACATTTGATTCAGAATTTAGGAAAAGAGGTTCTACCAATTCTTTTTACTGCTATTATATTCATTGTGATGAAAGCATATGCTCTAGAGTTAACCATTAAATAACTTTTAATGGTTCCAGTTTTACCAAGTCTTTGGGTTCTCAGGGCCTGGTATGTACTTAGTTCAACAGTCATATACAACATGTAAACTGTAATGATTCCAATGATGCCTTATGGCATCTAAAGAAACTCATAAATCAGATTCCACTATTAATATATATTAGCAGAGGGCTTTACCCAGCGGCATTGTTTTGTTTCCTTGGTATTGACACTGTAAGACCATGGGCCATTAATACCAATACAATTTCTATTTTAATGCTAATGGAGATGGAAGATTTAAAAATAAATTTTTAAAAATTTAAAATAAACCTTTAATACGTGAGGTCCCACAGCAATTAGAAAATGATTTCTTTAAGTGGTGTCCTTTTTAAGAATTGCATTGGAGCTTATGATATGGAAGATATAAAAACATGGTAGTTGTACATATATTGAGAAGTTGCTCAAAATTTGTATTGTCACTATTTTGAGCCATTTTTGGTGTAAGAGACTAAGAGTCCTCTTGCATATTCTGGAGTGTATTTAGTTCATTTGAGTCTTGACTCTTAGGTGTAAAGTCTAGCTTATCCCTTTGCAGTATTCTACATGTCTATTTTCTTTATTTGTGGTTATTCAATTAGTAATATGCAGTGAAAATATGGTTACTGTGGGAATAGCTCAGATTAAAATTAGAAACTGGACTTGGCATGTATTCAGTTCACTGCCCAGGGTTAAAGTCCAGCACCACAGAAAGTGGATCTTCACCTTTCTCTCCTGGTGTTTTAGCTTTACTGATGATTTGAAACCATAGCAGTTAATATGCTTTAGCCTTTGCTTTTACAGACGAGAAATGGATCTTATACTTATATCACCAGGTTTCAAAACTATTTACACTAAGTGGGATGGTTTACTACCTCAGGGGTAGTGCATTAAGCCTATTGCTCTTGAGAATCCATTTTCATCTCTCCTCACCAATTGATGGGACAGATATGACAAGCCTTTAAAGTTGAGTGGAAATTTTCTGTGGGGCGGGCTGTTGTATTAAATTGTTCCTTACCACTATCATGGATGTTGTAAAGACTTGTGAGTGGGTAGCCTATGGCGAGGAAAAGAGATATATTGTCTGCAGTAGGGAGGCTGTAAGGTCTAATATATAGGGAATAATTCTCTTCCTATCTGCTGACTGTTTCCCTCTCCTTCTTTAAATCATACGTTGAGCCCATCCGCTCTAAGGAAATTTTCTTGATTAAACGTCACTGAAGAGCATTAGTCAAGTTCTTAATTGTATGTAATGCTGTGGGAGGTCTTTTTAAAAGCAGTTGTATAGTCACTTTATATATATAATATATAAAAATATATAATACAACATAAGGACTATAGTTAATAAGAGTCTCATATTAACTATAGTCCTTATGGACGTACACACACACACATATTTCCTAATTTGCACCAATGCACTCTTATATTTAGATTTATCTATTTAAAAATTTAGATTTAGAGTGTTAACGTTGGTTGTTGTTTGCAAGGCCTGAGATTACCTAATTCGTATGGTAACCACCCCCCAATTATTCTTGGTTGAAACACCCAGTTGCCATTATGCTAATGAACATTTATTTGTCTTATTTTTATTCATTTTAAAAAATCAACAGAATTATAATACTGTAGTGACTAAGAAGAATGTTATGAGACATTAATATGTTGTATCAAAAGCAAAAATATATTTTAAAAAATGTTTTGAAATGAAATAATCCATAACATAAAGAGCCTAGATTCTATTTTTAGGACATATTTAGAATGAAAAGTATTTGAAATGAGGAAGAAGTTTTCAGTAAAATTTAAATTACTCGTCAGTAATGAAGGTTCCTTTATCTGCTGGACTTAGTTACATGCTCTAAATCATACTGTATTCTGGCTCAATTTTTCACTCATTGAACTTACTTTACTTTCCAGAATGTCCTCATTTAAACTTTTTTTTAACAACTCATGGATTTGGTCTCTGAGTTACTTTACCTCTACTCAAGGTGAGTCAATTCTCAGAAAATCAAATCAACACACTTAACCATGTTTGTGAAGATCAGAAGTTCTTTTTCATATAAGATAAATTTTATTGTGTATGTTTAAGGTATACAGTGTGATGTTATGAGATACATATAGTACACAGTAAAATGGTTACTGTAGTGAAACAAATTAGCATATACATCATCTCGTATAGTTACCCATTTTCTCCGCTGTGGCAAGAGCAGCTATAATTATTTATTTTGCAAAAATTCTGAATACAGTACACTATTATTAACTATAGTCCTTATATTGTACATTAGGTCTTTAGACTTGTTCATCCTACATATCTGGGGTCAGGAAATCTTAAGGAAAATTTAATATGCTTTCTCCTCCAAGTATGTAAGAGACCAGAAGCAAAACATTAACAGTAACAACAGCAAGAAAGTTTGTAAAATCAGAAATAGTCCTTGAGAATGCACATCCAGGCATGAAGCAGTTTTTATTTATCATAGACTGTGAGAGAAATAGCAACCAGTTTCATTTTTGTTGGTCCTGCTGCTGTTTCACAGATTTCAATGTGGCTTTTTACAATACATTTCTGGGGAACAAAGTTCAGTATAGTCTAAATGCAAACATATGTTTCTGTATATAAAGCAAGTATTTTAATACATTATTATTACTTGAGCTAATAACAAATAGTCATCTGTCAATGAGCTAAAAAGGTACAAAGTTCACAGTAATTCTCAGATAGCTTAGTAATTACCCAGACAGCTTGTTGTTAGAAAAGCTGTTCAGATCTAGGATTATGAAATATACTGATGGCTATTTTACTCCCATGGAGTTTCAAAAGATTGTTGGTACATTTGTCTGTAATTACACACAAGTTCTCAGTCATTATTAATGAAATTTATATTCTAAGCCACAATTGTTACTACTTATAAATTTTACTGGCTTTTTCTTGCATCTCCCACCCACCAGCCCCTTGATGTTGATTGTTAAACCCATACTAAGGATCCTTTTCTTCTCTTCTTCTTATTCCCTGCCTCCCATTTCTTAAAAAAAGAAAATAATTTTTTAGAATAGTATGGCGGTTGTTTACATTTGTTTTTCAACAAATAATTGCTGAATAAAGGCATTTCTTTGAGTTCTGGAAACTTCTAGAGGGAAGAAGTGGGTGATAGAGGTAATTAACTCTACAAAAAATAGAAGCTTTAATGTATTTTCTTAATTTTCTAATTATTGTTTCATTATATCATGCCCTTATGTCTTCCTGGTAACACATATGTATGAACTTACCATAGCAGCTGTGGTAGGTAATGGACTCTTAAAAGTTATGTTTGGATATAACTAAGTAAATGTATATTTGTTCCCTTCTAATGAAATTACTTTTAACTGCCGTCTTACAAAACAAACAAAAAACAGTCCCCAATTTGTTTAACTACATTATTTAACATACATTGTTAAATAATATATACATATATAAGACTTTAATATTAATTTTAAAAAATAGCTATTAGAATGAATTTTACTCTTAAGGTTTTATTTCCATTCTTAAAAATATGTAATTTGGTATGTATACATTTAGCTTTTAAATTTCCTAATGTTTTTGGGGTTATCTGTTGTTTAGTAATCATAAAACTTTGTTACATCTCCATTCTGATATTAAATCACCATTCATCCTGAAGTTAAATGTTTCAGTTATTTCTTTGTTATTTTCACATTAAGGGAATGTGTTTTATGTTGTGATGCAGTATGGAGATGACCAGAAGTAACAATAATTAAAGAAGCAGGCTGATTCAGTGGTTCAGGCTTGTAATCTTAGCACTTCGGGGGCCAAGGCGGGCGATCATGTGAGTCTAGGAGTTTGAGACCAGCCTGGGCAACATGGCGAAACTCTGTCTCTACAAAATACACAAAATACTATCTGGGCATGGTGGCGTGCACCTGTAGTCCCAGCTACTCCGGAGGCTGAGGCAGGACGATTTCTTGAGCCCAGGAGGTCAAGGCTCTAGTGAGCCATGCTTGTGCCACTGCACTCTGGCCTGGGTAACAGAGCAAGACCCTGTCTCAAAACAAACAAACAGACAAAACAAACCTTCTTATTTTAGGAAGGGTTTGTTGACTACTTGAGTGTGAACATTTTTTATTTTCTAAAATATTGCATTATAGTACAATATAAATATAAAATAAGCATTATAGTATAGACAACATTTTCTTTTCCTGGGCATGGATGTAATTACATGACTACATGTAGAGCAGATTCAGCATTAGCAGATAATTCTCTATTTTGAAAGGCATATAAGATCCAGTTTATAGAATAAGATAAAAATGTCATGAGCTAGAATTTAGTGGTAATTTTCTATGTGTTTATAATATCTTTGATCCACAGAACTGAGTTTTCACATCCTTCTAAATCAGGGAAACTGTACTCTTTAAATTCAATTCTGTCTAATTTTTGGCACTTTATTTTCCAGGATGTATATATATTCAGTGTATTTTTCTTGTTTCCCTCTTGGGAGGTGAAGCCTCACATATCAAGGGACTGCATTGTTTCAGTAATACTATCATTGTAATTATTAACTCAGATTATTTTTATGACAGTAATAACAATTGTAGTAATAAATGCTACAAGATATTTGATGTTAAAGCAGTTATAATAAATAGACCATCAGATCTTAACAATTTGATGTTTGGTTTTTGCTTTAACTATGGACTCAGTGGTGCTTACTGATCTGATAGAGAGATGGTTCCACTTCAAAGAAACATCACAGATTCCTACTGAAAAGATAAGTAAGGGTGTGATGTCAACAAAAGAAGTTGTATATATCAATAATGAGCAAAAGCCAAATTAAGCCAGTCACAGATTCCTGTCTCAAATTGCTCATGGAATGAAATAGGGTATAAATAGTTATTTAGAGTACCTCAGTGGTATATATTCTACTAAGAAACTCTTGGGAGTTCTTACACTGTAATGTTGGTTCAGGAAACAGTACTTTATTAATCTTATAACCCTAAATTCTATGCTTAGCAGTAAATTATTGTGCCAATAGTTTTTCTATTATTATACCTATTTAGTACCTTACTACATGGAAAACTCTGCTATTCCTCAACATAAATCTGTTAACCAGCATTATCCCAACACCTCAGTGAAACAAACTGGTTGGAATGGCTGCTGCTAGTGGAGAGGATTTCTCTATCCAGGAGAAGTTTTTTTTTTTTATAGCTTCATGGGATGTGTACTAACTAAACATTTTAATGTGTAAGTTGTATTCTTTCTTTTACTTAAAGGTTTTAGGAGGAACACTAATCTGAGCACTTGGAATTAATTTTTTTTTTTTTTTTTTTGAGACAGAGTTTCCTTCTTGTGGCCCGAGCTGGAGTGCAATAGCATGACCTCGGCTCACTGAAACCTCTACCTCCAGGTTCAAGCGATTCTCCTACCTCAGCCTCTCAAGTAACTGGGATTACAGGCGCCTGCCACCATGCCTGGCTAATTTTTATATTTTTGGTAGAGACGGGGTTTCACCATGTTGGCCAGGCTGATCTCGAACTCCTGACCTCAGGTGATCCTCCCTCCTTGGCCCCACAAAGTGTTGGGATTATAGGCATGAGCCACCGCGCTTGGCCTGGAATTAATTTTTATTTGAAGTTATTCTGTATCTCCAATGTTGGCATACGCTAGACATTCAATGAGTATTTGTTAAATAAAATGCATTTGTGTATATTAACATTAGATTAATATGAACAATGAAATACCTTGCATATCCTTTTGATTTTGAAGTACTTCTCTGTTTTTATCCTGCCAAATTTTTTTCTGGGCTTCAGGCTGCCTAATTAGGCTGCCTTGTCTTCAGCAAAATTCCATTGGTGTATCTGTCTATATAAGATACAGCACTGTTTATTCTGGCATAGGAAAAATTTTTGTGTCATTCTTGTATTTTTCTTGCCTACAACTCTGGCTCCTTTTATTTTATGGAGCTTTGGGAATGACTGAGTAAAATTATTTCCTTCAAAAATTAGCATATGATTTCCAAGTATTTTGATGTATTTGTTACCATAAATTTTTCCATTATTAACCAAAGACCATAAAATTACAAACACCTTTTCACATAAGAAAATGCTGTTCCTGATAAAGGTTTTTTGCAGAAATTTCTCTCCCTTCTCTCATAGTAAAATTGGTGATGTATGTTATTGTGTGATATGTTTTTTCACATTCCATCTTTTTGTATTTGAAACTGGTAAATTCTCCAGCATTTCCCCTCATAGCTTGCATGTGTTCTTCACCTAGTTTTATAAAAAGGTTTTTTTCCTCTTAAATGTTTATATTAACACACATACACACACACACACACACACACACACACACACACACATTCTTAACTTTCTGAATCATTTATAAGTTGCAGACTTGGTATGGTTAAAACTAAAAACTCCAGTGTATATTTCATTTTTTTGAGGTTAAGAAAATTTATTTTCGGCTTGGTATGGTGGCTCATGCCTGTAATCCCAGCACTTTGGGATGCTGAGGCAGGAGGATCACTTGAGCCTGGATGAGTCCTGATTGTGCTACTGCACTCAGCCTAGGTAACAAGAATGAAATCCTATCTCAACAATAACAATAACAGCAAAACTTATTTTTATTCCTAATTTTATAATAATTTTGCATTTCAACTTTTATTTTAGATTCAGGGGGTACACGTGCAGGTTTGTGACATAGGTATATTGCGTGATGTTGAGGTTTGGGGTTGATCTTGTCACCCAGGTAGTGAACATAGTACCCAATAGGTAGTTTTTCAGCCCCTGTCTCCGCCCACTCCTCTCTAGTAGTCCCTAGTGTCTGTTGTTCCCATCTTTATGTTCATGTGTATATAATGTTTAGCTTCTACTTGTGAGAACATCAGTGCATTTTTTTTTTTTTTTTTTAAAGACAGGTCTCATTCTGTTGCCCAGTATGGAGTTCAGTAGCATGATCATGGCTCACTGCAGCCTCCACCTCCCCAGGCTTAGGTAATTCTCCCACCTCAGCCTCCCAAGTAGCTGAGACTACAAGCACACACCACCAGGCCTAGGTAATTTTCGTATTTTTTGTAGAGACAGGGTTTCACCATGTTGCCCAGGCTGGTCTCAAACTCCTGGGTTCAAGCCATCTGCCTGCTGAGGCCTCCCAAATTGTTAGGATTATAGGCATTAGCAACTGTGACTGGCCAATACATTTTTTGTTGTTTGTTTTTTTGAGACAGAGTCTCTCTCCGATGCCCAGGCTGGGGTACAGTGGTGCGATCTTGGCTCAATGCAACCTCCGCCTCCCGGGTTCAAGCAATTCTTCTGCCTCAGCCTCCCGAGTAGCTGGGATTACAGGCGCATGCCACCACACCCGGGTAATTTTTGTACTTTTAGTAGAGACAAGATTTCCCCATATTGGTCAAACTGGTCTCGAACTCCCGATCTCAGGTGATCTGCCTGCCTCGGCCTCCCAAAGTGCTGGGATTACAGGCATGAGCCACTGTGCCCGGCTGCATATTTTTTTAAAAGATATAACGATACTCTGTTTTATAACCATAACACAATTATTAAAATCGGGAATTTATTATCTATAGACCTTATTTCAGTGATTTTTCCCACTAATGTCTTTTTTTTTTTTTTCGAGTCAGAGTCTCGCTCTGTCACCCAGGCTGGAGTGCAGTGGTGCGCTCTCTCCTCACTGCAAACTGCCTCAGGTGATCCTCCCTCCCACCTCAGCTTCCTGAGTAGTTAGGATTATAGGCACGGGCCACTATGCCTGGGTAATTTTTGTATTTTTAGTAGAGATGGGGTTTCACCATGTTGGCCAGGCTGGTCTTGAACTCTTGACCTCAAGTGATCCACCCGCCTCAGCCTCCCAAAGTGCTCCCAAAGGCATGAGCCACCGTGCCCGGCCCCCACTGATGTCTTTTATAAGAAAAGTAAAAGTAAAAAAAAAAATTATTTTCCAGGATTCAAAGTATGAACATGAACTACATTTAGTTTTTATGCCACTTTTGTCTCCTTTAACTTGGAACAGTTCCTTAACCTCTTTGTCATGACATTGGCATAAAAAAAGGGCCATTTATTTTTTAGAATATGCGTTCAATCCAGGATTTTCTGATGTTTTCTTATAATTAAATTGAAGTTATACTGTTTTGGCAGGAATATCACAAGAATGATGCTTTGTCCTCAGTCATTAGATCAAGAGGCATATGATGTCACTTTGTCATATTACTAGTCATACTAACTTTGATCACTACTCTCAAGTTTTTTTTTACACATTTATTGAAATGTAATAGACATACAATAAACTGTACTCATCTACCTCTAGTTTTTAATATAACTGATGAGTAAAGTTAGTGACCTTAGAGTATAGTCTTATGAACTCTCTGTTTGAATTACCAGAACCTTATGAAATGTCGGGGCCATGTGCTAGCCTGATTTGCCAGCAAAGTCAGTGTAGACTCTACATGTCATAAAAGGTGAATAACTGGTGTAAAAGAAGAGCAGGCTTTCTGACTTTGGGGTCTTTATCTAGTCTGAGTGTTGAGCATCTTTGTTGTGATTTTATAGCTTCTTCATCTCTTGCTACATTTGCTATCATGAGTTTTCATGTCAGTAGCCTACTCTCAGATCAGTCTTGGGAATAACAAAAGTTATTAGAAATGGTGAAGACTAAATAGGTTATAGACTATATATAGGTAATCAGTGGTAGGGTTTATAAATATAGAGTTTATTCAGTGTTAGATAGCTAAGAGTTATAAAGATTCTTAGGTCTATGCATTTCTTGGGAAAATTCATAAAGGAATTTCAAAGTTGGGAGAAATGTTAAGTGTCACAATCCAGAGCTTTTCAAGGTATATGAGCTATTGAGCCTCTTAGCTCTCTGGGCGGCTGGGCTCATCCTGGGATGGCTAAGCCCTTGTGCTGGTCACCTGTGGCTGCAAGCATTCTTGTCTGTTTATCATAGTGTGCTGTACAAAACCATTTTCTAGGGACACCATGACCTGAAGGGATTATAAGGAGACTGTCTTTGTCCAGCAACCCATTTCATGTTAAAATCTCCTTCTGTCCCATCTCCGCTAAATGATGATTTAGTGTGGCCATTTATTCAACAAATATTTGATACAAATTATGTGCCAGGCACTGTGCTAGACTTAAGGAAAAGAGCAATAAAGAAGACAGGTGGGCGTGGTGGCTCATGCTTGTAATACCAGCACTTTGAGAGGCCTAGGCAGGTGGGTCACCTGAGGTCAGGAGTTCAAGACCAGCCTGGAGCCTAGCCAACATGGTGAAACCCCATCTTTACTAAAAATGCAAAAAATTAGCTGGGCGGGGTGGCGGGCACCTGTAATCCCAGCTACTCGGGTGGCTGAGGCAGGAGAATTGCTTGAACCTGGGAGACGGAGGTTGCCGTGAGCCGAGATCACGCCATTGCACTCCAGCCTGGGTGACAAGAACAAGGCTCTGTCTTAAAAAAAAAAAAAAAAAAGAAGAGGAAGAAGACAGATAAGCTTCTTATTGAACTTTTATATTTTGTTGGGGGAACATAGACAAAATCCAAATATATCAACAGACTGATGAAAGAGATATTAAGTGAGGCCACTTTAGATGGGTTGTTAAAAGAAAATATTTTTTGGAGGTGGTATCATTTCACTGAGACTGGTAGATGAGAAGGAGCAGGCTTAAAAAAAAAACTGGGAGAAGAGCATTCCAGGAAGAGGGACTGCCAAGTGCACAGGCCTGGCTGTGGTAAGGATTTGTTGGACTTGAGGAACAGAGTGGATGCCTTTGTGATTAGAGTGTAATGTGTGAGGGGAGGAATAGCATGAGATGAGGTTGGGCAGATGAATAGGAGCCATGTGATGCAGGGGGTTCTGGGCAGAGTGAGGAATTTGGATTTTGTTCTATGCAGTGGGAAGCGTGTGAAGGGTTTTCAACAGGGGAGGCACATAGGCTCATTTTTTAAAAAGATGATTTTGACTTTTGAATGAATGGATTTTAGGAGGCCAAAAAATGAAAACAATGTGCCACTTGGAGTCTATGGTAGTCCCAGTGAGAGATGATGGTGGCCCAGACTAGATTGATAGCAGTAAAGACGGAGAGAAATGGATGGATTAATGAGATGTTTAGCAATAGAACTTGGAGACGGAACTTGGAAATATGGTTGCTTGGAAGGAAGGCGTCAAGAATGAACCTTGGAGAATTCTGGCATGAACACTTGGTTAAATGATGGTGCCTTTCCCTAAAATAGAAAGTACAGTGGGAATAATAGGTATTAGGGTGAGGGAGAGATGATGAATTCCATTTTGAGCATGTTAAGTTTGGATTGCCTGTGGTTCATTAATTTGTTCAAGAAATATTTATTAAGGTTCTGTGGTATGCCAGGCACTATTCTATACCCATAGGAATGAAGGAAACGGATGAAAGTTCTTATCCTAATAGAGCTTACCTTGCAATGGGAGAAATGTAATAAGCCAAATAAGTTTTTACTTCTATATATCTATGTATCTGTGTATCCATCTCTATATCTGTGTAAATGTATGATAACTGCTTGGAGAAAAACAAGGAAGTGTCAGAGAGGTGGTGTTGAAATTTTAAAATGTTTGATAGGTGACTAGAGACCAGCCTTACTTGAGAAGATGACTTTTGATCTCATATCTGAAGAAAATGAAATAGGCATACATGTATCCAGGGAAAGGGCACTTCAGGCAGAAGCAAGAGCAAATGTAAAGGTTCTGTGGTGGGAGCATACTTGTGAAGTTAGAGGAACAGTGAAGAGACTAGGTGGCTGGAGCAGAGGGAGGGAGAGTAGGAGGAAATGGGTATTGTCTTAGTCTGTTTGTGCTACTGTAAAAAAATATCTGAGACTGGGCAATTTATAAAGAGTAAATTTCTTTTTCACAGTTAGGTTCACGATCAAGATGCTGGCGGGTTCGGTGTCTGGTCAGGGCCAGCCTTCTGCTTCCAAGATGGCACCTTGCATGCTGTCTGTTCACATGGTGGAAGGGCAAAAAGGGGGCCTAGCTTGCTTTCTGCAGGCCTCTTGTAAGAGCACTAAACCATTTGTGATGGCAGAGCCTGTGTGGCCTCATCACCTTCCAAAGCCTGTTAATACTATTGCTTTGTGGATTATGTTTCAGTATGAATTCTGGAGAGGGCACATGTGTTCAAATCATGGCAGTCATATGGGGGGAAATTGCAGATCATATTAAGCTCAGTGTCTCACAGTTATTGTGAGCATTTTGACTTTCATTTAGAATGAGATGAGCATTCATGTAGCATTCAAGTAAAGATGTCAGGTTGATAGTTGGACACAGATTTGGAGTGCAGAAGAGATTGCCGTGCAGGAAATAATCCCCAAATCTAAGACCACTCATGGACATGAATGAGATCATTCACAGAAAGTTTTGAATAATTTGAGAGGAAAACATATAAGGCAGACTCCTAGGGGACACCATAAACCTTTAAGTTATTAGAAATGGATTGCTAGTTTAATCAGTGGGGTAAACACATTTTAAGAAAGAAATATTAGCTGGGCACAGTGGGCCATGCCTGTAATCCCAGTACTTTGGGAGGCTGAGGCAGAGAGATCACTTGAGGCCCGGAGTTTGAGACCAGCCTGGCCAACATGGCGAAACCCCATCTCTAGTAAAATACAAAAATTAGTTGGGTGTGGTGGCATGTGCCTGTAGTCCTAGCTACTTGAGAGGCTGAGGCAGGAGAATCACTTGAACCCGGGAGGCGGAGGTTGCAGTGAGCTAAGTGAGCTGAGATTGCACCACTGCATTCCACCGTGGATGACAGAGTAAAACTCTGACTCAAAAAAGAAAAAAAAAAAAGAAAAAGAAAGAAATATTAACAGAAGGAGTGGTACAACGTAGACTAGGAGGCTATAGAAACTGATGTAGTTAGCCTTCCTAACAGGAAGGAAACAAGTGTTGAGCGTGAGCACTCTGGTAGAGGTTGGGACACTTGGTAAGGGCCCTGAAGTCAGATTGTGATTTGACTCTCAACCCTTAATACTTACAAGTGGCATAACCTGGGTAAGATTCCTAACCCCTCTAACTTGTCTAAGTGCACATTTCTAATCTAAAAGCCTAGTATGTTACCTACCTCATCATAGGGCTGTTGAGTAAATTTATGTATCAGTACCTGGTTAGCCCTTAATAGATACTCTAGATTATTATTGTTAGAAACATGTTTTTTTTTTTATTGTAGGTAAGTGGTAGTTCATCAAACTTCTCTTATTAAATATCCTTCAAGACTAGTGCTGTATTTGCCAGTCTAGTTTTTATTACTTTGGTTTCCCATGCACCTTGACACCAGGAAAGGAAGAAAGTTTCCTGGGCAGGATATATCAGTGTTTATGTTATCAAAAAGAGACATCTCTTTATAAATAAATACATTTTAACTCTAGCGTATACATCAGTTTTTAATTGAGTTATTAAGTCTCTGTGAAATTTTGCTAATCTGTGGGTGAATGAATTAAGTCCACTTTTCATGTAGATAGATAGATAAACAGATAGATTGGATCATCTAGATTGATAGACAGATAAAGTCCAGATAGGGATAAAGTCTACTTTCTAGACCTTCAAGACAAACTAGGAGATTCTGGATGGTGGTAAAAATCACTACATGCATACAATTGTTAAAAATTAAAAAATTTTCCTAAGGAATGGTGTATGTGGGGAAAAATTTTTTTGTTGGTTTATGATTATATCATTTTTCTAGTATAAAATAGGATGTATAGTGTGAAAAATGTGGGACTGACAGCATCTAAAAAATTGTTACTTGACAGAATCCAAACTGATACCCTTATTTTTCTTTCCGATACTTTAGAGTTGATTCTCATTATTTATGGTAATTATGTTTCATAAAGTCTCTGTAAGGCTGAGTGCAGTGGCCCACCCCTGTAATCCCAACACGTTGGAAGGCTGAGGTGTGAGGATCACTTGAGCCCAGGAATTTGAGACCACTCTGGGGACTCTTTCTCTACAAAAAATTAAAAAAATTAGCCAGGTGTGGTGGCGTGCATTGGTGGTCCTAGCTAGGCAATAGGCTGAGATGGGAGAATCACTTGAGCCTGGGAGGTCAGGGCTTTAGTGAGTTATGATCATGCTACTGCCCTCCAGCCTGGGCTATAGAGTGGGACCCAATCTCAAAATAAAATGAAAAATACAGTCACTGTAAACACTAATTCAGTGTTTACAATGGAGTATTGTTTCTAGAAGAAATACAGGGTTAGGTTCCTGTGAGTCTCTGGTCACAATTTTTGTCAACCAATCATACATGACCTTGTTTTGTGTGTTTCTGTTTAAACACATCTTATTTAATATATATTGTTGATTCATTAACATTGAACTCTCAGCAAACAGCACTGTAACTCATGTCTTAACGAAGTTTATCTAACACATATTTTCTTTGTGACACATCACAGCCTTCTTGTACTTAGGAACACTAGAGAGCACTTACCACTGTTCTTGAGTGCCATTTTAAACAGGGAAATCACCAACAAAAAGCACAAAATTACAAAAAACCTGGTACTAAATAGACTGCAAGAAGGATACCTGTTAACCGTATAAGAGCAGAAACAAGAAAGCTGAGCATCATTTTGTTCAACTTCAGCTGGGAATGTGGGTGTTGGGCAACTCAAAATTTTCACTGTTCCTTGCATATGCGTGACTGCAGATGACTGCAAAAGTGCCCTGAGGGTTGATTTTGGGGTTACAAATAAATATTAGTGAGTAGGCAAATTTGCAAATATAGAGTGACTTTATTTTATTCTTGGGAAAAAATCTAAATCTTTTTTCTCTTTTGGGGAGATGTGATAAGATGAACATTTGATTAGTTATTGTAATATTATTTTCCATCTCAGTGCTGATTTTTTTTTTTTTGGCGAAATAATCCTAAGGCTCCAGGTATTACGTTTGTAATCATTTGGTTATTTTTATAATTCAAATGCAGTTGTACTTCTGAAGATAGTCTAAGTTCTTTAAAAGTCTAAAGACAATAACCATCTCAATTAAACAGAAAACACGGAAAAAAGCAAATCAACTGTAAAACTTAGAAGGCAAAATGGAATATCTGTGACCTTAGGGTGGGCGAAAGATTTCTTAAACGATATAAAAATCACAATCATAAAGGAAATGTTCAGCTATATTAAAATTAAGAATTTCTGATCATCAATGTAAACCATAAGGAAGAAATGAAAGTACAAGCCATGACTGGAAGAAGACACTGCAATATAGATCACTGGTCAGGATGTTTAAAGAATTCCTATAAATTATTATGAAAAAGGCAGCCTGGTAGAAAAATGAACAAAAACTTGAATGGGAAAGAAAAGAAAATTGAATGCTTATTTTACCAAACATGAAGTCTAAATAATACAGTAAGTTCTGTTGTAATGCTTGTTTTGAAAATGTGAGGATTGTTCCAACATGATTGGTATATTAGGGAATAGTTTGGGCACAATGTGAATTTTGTGTGATTTTGTCCTTAAGAAACACTAGATGAATGCAGAAAACTGCACTCAGCTGAACTGAGCCACATAGGAATATACAAAGTGCACACATCTCCAACATCTATTAGCTACCTGAAGTGGTTGATAATGTTCTACTAAGTCACCCCTCCCTACTCTTTTATAAAAATTTCTGTTTTCTCAGTGTTTATTTCTCAAAGCAAGCACTCTATTCTAACTTATTATGACTCAGGTTAATATTTTATAATTCTCAAGGAGCTTACAATTTAAAGATAATTTTCTTCAAAAGAATGTATTTTATGATGTAATATTAACCTTCTGGAGCAGGAATGAGTGAGTGTGTGTGTGTGTGTGTGTGTGTGTGTGTGTATGGTGGAGCAGTGGGTGAGAAGCTTTTTATTGTACCTAGAAAACCATACATGTAAGCTTCTGTTCCCTATGAGGTCTGTCTTTTTACAGAATTTCATTCTGACTCTCCATGATTTCCACTTCTAAATGTCTTCTTGTGTTGAGTGGAACTTTCTGGCCAGTTTTCAGTGATTTCAGACTCTAGTGGACTTGTGGACATTTTTATCTTGTAGTTACCCAGCATCTTTTGATTATTCGTCCTATATTGAGGAAAATCTTACCATCAATTCTATGTCCCCTTGCTAGAAGACAATTTCTTTGTATTCTTTGCAGCCAGAGCTCAGGCATATGACACAGAGCCAGCCAATCAGATGCAGTCACCTGAGTTTGGAAGAAAGAAGTATGAAGGAGGTGCTGCTGTGTGGAATCTGTCCTGATGAAGGTGGAAGAATGGGCAGAGAGATAGGCTTTTGGGGGTGGCAAATGGTGGAAATCTTAACTATAGCATAGAGATGTGAGGTATGGTGTCTGTGCCCAGTGGCAGTCTTCCATGAGGATTTGGTTATTATTTCAGGTTATATAGACCTCAGGCACTCCTGGGGATCCTGTAAGCTCCCTAATATCTTTTCTAAACTTCTCTTCTGCTAAAAGTAGCTAGCATAACTTCCATCTCTTCATGGTTCCTTAGCCTCTTTCTTTAAATCCGTATTTAGAAGGCAAACATGAGATCCAAATCTCAGTTGGCTAACGAAGAAAGGCCTGTTCAGTAGCTTCTCCGTTAGCCTTTAAAATATGTGTGTTTTATGAATTATTGTTAGCATATGGAAAATCAGTGTCTTCGCTTGGGCAGCTGTAACAATATACCATAGACTGGGTGGCTTAAATAATAAACGTTTGTTTCTCATATTTCTGAAGGCAGGGAAGTGCAGGATCAGGCTGTGATATGGTTTGGCTCTGTGTCCCTACCCAAATCTCACCTTGAATTGTAATACTCTCCATGTGTCAAGGGCGGGACCAGGTGGAGATAATTGAATCACGAGGGTGGTTCCCCCATGCTGTTCTCATGATAGTGAATGGGTTCTCATGAGATCCGATGGTTTTATAAGGGGTTTCCCCCTTCGCTTGGCTGTCATTCTCTCTCTTGCTGCCCTGTGAAGAGGTTCCTTTTGCCATAATTGTAAGTTTTGTGAGGCCTCCCCAGCCATGTGGAATTGTGAGTCAATTAAACCTCTTTTCTTTATAAATTACCCAGTCTCGGGTATTTCTTCATAGCAGTATGAGAACGGACTAATACAGGCTGCCTACAGATTTAGTGTATGGTGAGTGTTCATTTTCTTGTTTGCAGATGTCTACCTTCTTGCTGTATCCTTACATGGTGGAGAGAGAGATAATCTTTCTCATGTCTCTTTTTTTAGATATTTAGATGAATTTCATCATGGGGGCTCTGTCCTCATGACCTGTTTATCTCCTGCTGTGGTCTGAATGTTTGTGTCCCCTGCAAATTCATATGTTGAAACCTCGTCACCATTGTGGTAGTATTAAGGGGTGGGATCTTTGGGTGGTGATTAGGTTATGAGGGCTTCACCCTCATGAATGATATTAACGCCCTTGTAAAATAGGCCCAAGGGAACTTATTTGTCCTTTCTGCCTTGTGAACACGCAGCAAGAAGGCACCATTTATGAAGTAGATTGAGCTTTCACCAGATACTTAATCCACAGGTGCCTTGATCTTGGGCTTCCTAGCTTCCAGAACTGTGAACGATAAATTTGCGTTGTCCACAAACTACCCAGTCTAACTTATTTTAACAGCCTAAACATACCAAGACACCTCCCAAAGGCCCTGCCTCTAAATATCATATTGGGAATTAGTGTTTCAATATACGAATGGGGGGGGCCACAAATATTTCCTCCATAGCAATTAGTGAATAATAAAACGAACAGCCATGTACTCACACTCAGCTCTATCAAATATATTCATTTAACCATATTTTCTTCAGATTTTTAACAGGCGTTAGATATTATGGATGTAGTCTGCTTATTTGGATATTTTAATTGACTGGATTTGCTTTGTTTCTTTTCCATTTACAGACTTAAGAGTTTAACATTCTGTTCCTTTAATTGATATCAGCATGCATTTTTACTAAGACTCAAAATCTCTTTATTGATCAATACAGGGACCTGAGCGTTTTCAGTTCCTCCTTCTGCTCCTGTTTTACGCTTTTGTGTAGGTTACGAATACAGTCATGTGTCACTTAATGGCAGGGTTACATTTTGAGAAACTCATCATCAGGCAATTTTGTCATTGTGCGAACATCATAGAGTGTACTTACACAAGCTTAAATGATATAGCCTTCTGTACACCTAGACTATATGGGATAGCTCATTATTGTTCCTAGGCTACAGGCCCATACAGCATGTTATGTGCTGAATACTATAGGTAATTTTAACACAGTGGTATTTATGTATCTAAACATAGAAAAGGTAGAGTAACAATATGGTGTAAAAGATAAAAAATGGTATACCTGTATAGGGCACTTACCATGAATGGAGCTTGTAGGACTGAAAGTTGCTCAGTGAGTGAGTGGTGAGTGAATGTTTAGGCCTAGGACATTAGTGCATACTACTGTACACTTTATATATGATGTACACTTAGGCTATACTAAATTTATAAAAATATTTTTATTTCTTCAATAAGTTACCCTTAGCTTACTATAACCTTTTTACTATATAAACTTTAATTTTTAACTTTTTGACTTTTGTAATAACACTTAGCTTAAAACACACTATACAGCTTTACAGAAATATTTTTTCTTTACACCACAGAGCATTCAGATTTTTTCTTTATATCCATATTCTATACGCTTTTTATTAATTTTTTTTGCTTTTTAATTTTTTTTGTTAAAAACCAAGCCAAACACACATTGGCATAGGCCAATGTGTAAGTAGGGTCATGATCATCAAAATATCAGTAGGTGACAGGAATTTTTTAGCTCCTTTATAATCTTATGAAACCATCATTGTATATGTGGTCCATGGTTGACCAAAACATCATTATGCAGTGTATAACAGTAATGCAAACCTCAACTGTAGTCATTTAAACGCATCAAGATATCTTTTATGTCATATAACAAGGCACCCAGAGGATTACAGTTTGATTCAGTAACTCATTAATGTTGGAACCATTGTGTTTGCAATCCTTCTGGCCAATGAGAGCCCTTCAGGCTGTCGTCTGTGTCTTTTTGACATGTCACCATTGTTCTTCGAGCAGTTCCTTATGTTCTGGTATGATAACATGTTCCCAGCTTATCTTGTCTTTGCCCTGTCCTAGCCCTGGAATCAACCATTTCTTTAAGTATACTTGGTTCCTTTTAGTGGATAATGACATGGAGAAAACTAAGATTTGAGTGCAAGGTATGCTCATTGCTATTAGGTATCACTGCTTCTGAATCTACTCAATGAAAAGATCTAGAGAAATACTTAAATAAACACGTATGTCGGCTGGGCGCGGTGGCTCATGCCTGTAATTCCAAAACTTTGGGAGGCCAAAATGGGCCAATCACCTGAGGTCAGGAGTTCAAGACCAGCCTGGCCAACGTGGTGAAACCCTGTATCTAGTAAAAATAAAAAATTATCTGGGCATGGTGGGCACCTGTAGTCCCAGCTACCTGGGGGCCTGAGGCAGGAGAATTGCTTGAACCCGGGAGGCAGAGGTTGCAGTGAGCCGAGATGGTGCCACCGCACTCCAGCCTGGGTAACAGAGCAAGACTCCCATCTCAAAAAAAAAAAAAAAAAAAAGAAAAACAACAAACCCACATATGTATCTAATATACACACACATACGGAAACACATTTAAATCTATACCTTTTTATCTACCTTGAAAACCATGAATCCATCTTAATATTACAAAGTTCATTCTGATTTTCTCCTGTTTCATATTTGTAACTGCAATAGTCCTCCCTTACCTGTGTTTTCACTTTCCATGATTTCGGTTACCTATAGTCAATTGCAGTCTGAAAACATTAAGATGTATTGGGCACAGGGAGAGAGATCACGAATTCATATAACTTTTATTACAGTATATTGTTATAATTATTTTATTTTGTTATTATTGTTGTTAATCTCTTACTGTGCCTAATTTATAAATTAGCCCTTGTCATAGATTATGTATATATAGGAAAAAAACATAGGATAATAAGGGTTCAGTACTATATGCAGTTTCAGGCATCCTCTAGGAGGTTTTTTTTTTTTTTTTTTTTGAGACAGAGTCTCGCTCTGTCGCCCAGGCTGGAGTGCAGTGGCACGATCTTGGCTCACTGCAAACTCTGCCTCCTGGGTTCATGCCATTCTCCTGCCTCAGCGGCTCACTGCAAACTCCGCCTCCTGGGTTCATGCCGTTCTCCTGCCTCAGCATCCCCAGTAGCTGGGACTACAGGCACCCGCCACTATGCCTGGCTAATTTTTTTGTGTTTTTAGTAGCGACAGGGTTTCACTGTGTTAGCCAGCATGGTCTCTATCTCCTGACCTTGTGATCTGCCCACCTTGGCCTCCCAAAGTGCTGGGATTACAGGCATGAGCCACCACGCCCGGCCTTTCTGGGAGTTTTAGAACAGATCACCCACAGATAAGGGGGGCTGCTGCACCTTCTTTGATAGTGAGTGTGAGAAACCTGGCTGTTATTAACTCAATTCAGGCATACCTTGTTTTACATTGTGCTTCCCTTTTTGCACTTTGCAGAAACTGTTTTTTGTTTTTTTTTTTTTTTTTTTTTTTTTTTTACAAATTGAAAGTTTATACTAACCCTGCATTGAGCAAGTCTGTTGGTGCCATTTTTCCAACAGCTTTTGCTCACTTTTTGTCTCTGTGTCACATTTTGGTGATTCTCATAATATTTCAGACTTTTTCACTACTGTTATATCTGTTATGGTGATGTGTGATTGGTGATCTTTGATGTTACTATTGTAATTGTTTTGGGATGCTGCGAACTGTACCCACATTAGATGGTGAACTTAATTGATGAATGTTGTGAGTGTTCTGACTGCTCCACTGCTATTCCCTGTCTCTCTCCCTCTCCTTGGGCCTCCTTATTCCCTGAGATACAACAATATTGAAATTAGGTCAGTTAATAACCCTACAACGGACTCTTCATCTCCAATTGAAAGGAAGAGTCTGAAGTCTCTCACTTTAATTTAAAAGCTGGAAATGATGACGCTTAGTGAGGAAGGCATGTCAAAAGCTATGATAGGGCACTGCATGGTGGTTCACTCCTGAAATCCCAGTGCATTGGGAGGCCCCAGCAGGTGGATTGCTTGAACCCAGAGCTTGGAGACCAGCCTGGGCAAAAGGGTGAAACCCCGTCTCTACAAAAAAAAAATACAAAAAATTAGTCAGGCATGGTGGCACGTGCCTGTAGCCCCAGCTACTTGGCAGGCTGAGGTGGGAGGATCACCTGAGCCTGGGAGGTTGAGGCTGCTGTGAGCTGTGATCACACCACTGCACTCCAGCCTGGGTGGCAGAGTGAGACCCTGTCTTAAAAGAAAAAATGCTGAGATAGTCCAAAAGCTAAACCTCTTGGGTCGGTTAGCCAAGTAGTGAATGCAAAGGAAAAGTTCTTCAAGGAAATTAAAAATGCTGGCCGGGTACGGTGGCTCAAGCCTGTAATCCTAGCACTTTGGGAGGCCGAGGTGGGCGGATCACGAGGTCAGGAGTTCAAGACCATCCTGGCCAACATAGTGAAACCCTGTCTCTACTAAAAATACACAAAAATTAGCAGGGCATGGTGGTGGGCACCTGTAGTCCCAGCTACTCGGGAGGCTGAGGCAGGAGAATGGCGTGAACCCGGGAGGCGGAGCTTGCAGTAAGCCGAGATGGTGCCACTGCACTCCAGCCTGGGGGACAGAGCCAGACTCTGTCTCAAAAAAAAAAAAAAAAAAAAAAAATAGGAAATTAAAAATGCTACTCCAGTGGATACACAAATGTTAAGAAAGTGAAACGGTCTTATTGTTGATATGGAGAAAGTTTTAGTGGTGTGGGGGAAAGACCAAGCCAGAAACAACATTCCCTTAAGTCAAAGCCTAATCCAGAGCAAGGCACAAATTCTCTTCAATTCTATGAAGGATGAGGAGGCAAGGAAACTACGGAAGAAAAGTTTGAAGCTAGCAGAGGTTGGTTCATGAGCTTTAAGGAAAAAAGCCATCTCCATACTGTGAAAGTGCAAGGTGAAGCAGCGAGTGTTGATGTAGAAGCTGCAGCGTTATTCAGAAGATCTAGCTAAGATAACGCGCAGCTTCTACATCAGCACTCGCTGCTTCACCTTGCACTTTCACATTATGGAGGTAGCTTCTTTCCTTAAAGCTCATGAACCAACCTCTGCTAGCTTCAAACTTTTCTTCCGTAGTTTCCTTGCCTCCCTCATCCTTCATAGAGAAGATCTAGCTAAGATAATTGAAGATAGCTACAGTAAAAAACAGATTTTTCAGTGTAGTTGAAATGGCGTTCTATTTGAAGAAGATGCCATCTAGGACTCTCACAGCTCGAGAGGAGAAGTCAATGCCTGGCTTCAAAGTTTCAAAGAACAGGCTGACTCTCTTGTTAGGGGGTAATGCAGCTGGAGACATTTTTGGAAAATCATTTTACAGTTATAGTAAAGATTGGGTTAGGCAAGAACCATGAACAAATTCTAAATTGGGGGGAAATTTTGATTAGTAGTAGTTTGTGTGGTCTTAAATAAAGTGTCTTCCCAGAGATTGCTTATTAGTGGGAAGGGAAAAAAGTTAACAGTGCTAGTACAGTGGACAAATTGGACAATACCTTGACCAAGCGATCAAGTTAATAGCACCAACAAGGGCTAAATGGACATTTGGTGCCTCCAGATGTGGTACCCTGAGAAGATCACAGCATTACATTTGTGTCACTGAGAAGCCAGAATCAGAATCTTATCATGAAGAAACAACAGACAAAATTAAAATTAGGCACATTGTAATTTAAAAAAGAGCAGGGGGAGTTTGTTCTTCAAAATGTTAGTGCTGTAACTGTTTTGGAAATGTTGCAGATTAAAGGCACCTAAAGAGATTGACAACTAAATACAATATCTGATCCTAAACTGGATCCTAAACTGGAAAGGATAAAATGCTGGGACATTATTGGGTCATCTCACAATACTGGAGTACAAATAGTAGATTGAAGTATTATATCATGTTAAATTTACTGAGGTTGATAACTGTGCTATGATCATGGAAGAGAATATCACATTTTAAGGATATGCTGAAGTGGTTGGGGAAAACGGCTATGATTTATATAACTTACTCTCAAATGGCTCAGACAAGAAATTATCTGTACACACACACACACACACACACACACACACACACACACCCATTTGTGTATATTTGATAGGTAAAGTGTTGACAATAGGTAAATATTGGTAGATGAATCTGGTAAAGTGTGTAAGGGTGCCTTTTGTCCTATTTTTATTTTTGCTTTTTAAAAAATAAATTTGAAATTATTGAAACAAAAGCATAGCCTCACTCAATATCCCCTTTTCTCACTTCTTTCTCCCTTTGCCAAGTAACCTTTAGGCCTCATCTACACGCAGTAGCCTCCTAACTGATCTCTGTTCCTGCCCTTGTTGCCCTACAGTCATTTTGTCATACAACTGGCAAAGTAATTATTTTAAAACATAAAGTCAGATGATGTCACTCTTCTCATGGCTTCCCATTTCACCTGAAATAAAAATTGAGCCCTTAACTGGGGTCTTCAAGGCCTGACTGCTTTAGTTCACTTCATCTTCTGTGATATTACCCCTTCCCCCATCACTCTGTGCCACTCATTTCACTCCAGCCTAATGGGCCTCTTTGTGTTCCTCCAGTAGGCAAAGTGTACTCTCCTTTCAGGGGCTTTGTTCTTGCTTTGCTTTCTTTCTGCCTGGAACACTGTTTGCCCATATATCTGATTGGCTTCCTCTCACCCTTCTGGCTTCTGCCCAAATTTATCATCAGAAGGACTACTCCTGACCTTCCTAGATAAAACAGCATTCCTGCTCCCACTTCCCATTACACCCTGTCCCCTTTTCCTGCTTTATTTCTATTTCTGTTCTATATGCTGTATTTGCTTATTGTTGATTTCCCTTTTACAATGTAAGTTCCTTGAGTGAAGGACCTTGTTTTGTTCACTGCTATATCCATAGTGCTTAGAACAGTGCCTGGCACATAGTAGACTTTCAGTAAATGCTTGAGAATGAAAGAATATTTAAGCTTGAGGCACTTAAAAGCTGACTAAAAATTCAGTTATGTGAGTAGAGTAGTCCTCTTGGGTTTGGTAGTCTTCACTGTAGGGTGATGGGTACAGGGACCTAGTGGTTTGGTATGCAACAGGTCTTTATCTCTTATCCAAGTCAGTTAAGGTATCCACCAATTTCCTAGCTAGAAAGTCAGGGAGAAGGTTGGGGCGGTGTGTAAGCCTGCTTCCTAATGTTCTGGAAGCAAAGTGGTGCTCTTGTCTGTTCTCATGTTTTTTGTTCTTGCAGATTTTATGTTCTCCCCGCCACCCCCCTGTTGTCTTTGTAGTAGAGTTTCAACAAGGCATGGAGGCAAACAGGTGTGTTCATTTTACTAATCCAGTTGGCTCTTTTAATAGAGGTTAAGATTTCTTATACCACAACCAAGAAGACACCTGCTTCATCCTGTGTGATAGCAGGAAACTACAATTGACTTGGAAACCGAGAGTTTTGCTCCTATTAACCTGTGCCTGTCAACCAAAAGGAGAACTCAAATGAGAGTGTCTTAGTAGCCACATGTGAATATTGAGCACTTAAAATGGGCTTGTTTCAATTGAAATGTGCTACAAGTGTAAAATACATACTTTTTAAACACAAAATAGGTGTAAAAGACTTGGAAGTTTTTGAAGTCTGAAAAAGAAATGTAAAATATTTCATTAATAATCCTTTAAAGTATCGGCTATATGTTGAAGTAATATTTTGAATATATTGAACTTAATTCTGTGTTTCCTTTTGCTTTTTGAAATTTGGTTAGTAGAAATTTAGATTTATATATATAGCATGCATTGATTCTTTTGGATAACGTTGCTGTGGAGGCCAACAACTAAGGCAAATGTGTCTATCAGTAGTGGTCGTGGATCCTAGAATTCCATTAAAGTATCCTAGGATCAGCTGGGCACGGTGGCTTACAACTGTAATCCCAGCACTTTGGGAGGCCAAGGCAGGAGGATCACCTGAGGCCAGGAGTTCGAGACCAGCCTGGCCAACATGGTGAAACCCCATCTCTACAAAAATACAAAAATTTGCTGGGCGTGGTAGTGCGCCCCTGTAGTCCCAGGTTTTCAGGAGGCTGAGGCAGGAGAGTCACTTAAACTCGGGAGGCGGAGGTTGCACTGAGCTTAGAGATCACGCTATTGCACTGCAGCCTGGGTGACAGAGTGAGACTCCATCTCAAAAAAAAAAAAGTATCGTAGGCTCAAAGCTAGCAGGTTGCATGTTCCCCTCAAAGATGGGTACTTTCATATTTGACCTAGGGTTCTCGCAGTTATTATATTTTTCTGTACTTTGAAAAGTTACTACCCTTGTTAACTCTAACTTTGTATAGATTTTAACTTGTTTGTCCCATCTCTTTTTTTGGAATGGTACAATGCCAGTAAAACTCTAGAATGAAACAGAATGGATCCAAATTGTTCCAAACTGTACTGTTCTATTTAAGATGAGTGTCGTAAGTGCTGTGAGCTACATATATACATTTAGATCCCAGAATTTTTCATTCTATAGAGTCATTCTAGAGGATGTGAATAGTGAAAATGTTACCCATTAACAGATAGATGCAATTCTAACTATCTGAAAATAACCTAGAAAAATACTTGCTATCTGGAACAGAAATGGAGAGACTACTTTTGACTGCCCAATGAATAACATTCATGATTATTGACCAGTACTGGATCAATTTAGCCTCAAAGACCATTGATCATGCTGTATTCTTAGAACTGTATTGGCCTTTTACTTCTCCACAGAGGCACAGATTATAGTCAGTTTGGCATTCGTTTTTAATTTTATGAAGAGTGTTTTAAATTAAAACCTATCAGATCACTCTCCCTCCTTTGAGACATTAATGTGGTCGTTATATAATTAAGCCATCCACCATTCAAGCCGATTAACAACTTCCAGAATAGGAATTTGAGGTTGAAAACACTATTCCCAATTGCCATTCTTCAGCCTGAAGGATTAGGGAATTATAGCCTCTCATTTCTAACTCATCTTTTATCAGAATTCTGGAAGATAAAATCTTCCTTATTTCTCAGTTCCATTTCTTTTTCCTTACTTGTATGCTTAGAAGATAATTTTTCCTCACAACCTGAAGAATTATGTCTATTTTTTTGAAAGACTGAAAGATACCAGACTAAGTAGTCAGATTTTCTGTCCTTCATGGTAACTTTCTGGGTCAATCCATTTTGAAAAGAATATTTTTCAACTAGTTAGCAGGTAATTTTAAATTACAAAAGTATTCTCCTTGCACAGTTGAAAAAAATGTTGTAGCCTCTTGCTCTTCTTCTCCTTCCTATAGTCCCACTCATCAGAGAAGACCACATTTCATCTTTCTCTTTTTTGTTTTCTTGCTAGGTACCCACCATAAATTTAAATAACTGAAATTATTGACTGTATATCATTTTTCCATGGTAAGGAATTTGGCTTATTTATATAATCTCCGACATAATTTCCTTCTCTTCCTCTCTGGTTTTGTTCTTGTATTAGTTTTTGTTCTGCTGTAGGTTCCTTGTATAACATAAGCAATGTATTCTCTGGCTTTGATTCCATCAATATCAGACTGTATTACTTTACTTTTATTATGAAACACGAGGAAATTAGTACTCCCTTCTTTAACTGTTATACTTTTAATATTACCTCTTAATTATTTTTGGAGAATGGTTGTCTGACTTCTCCTTTGGGCAGATGTTCTTTGCAGTGACTGGGTGTGTGTGTGTGTGTGTGTGTGTGTGTGTGGAAAATGTGAGGAGGGAACAAATTTCTCAGGTGTTACTCAGACCTTCTTTTAATTTACTGCCCCATTTCCCATTGCTGTTCTCTGTCCAAGGTTGGAGCCTCTGTCAGTCTTTGCTGGGAAAACTGGCTCCTACCTCCTTCTCACTGTAAATTTGGGCCTCCTCCACTATGATGCACTTGTCATTGTGGTGTCTCATTTGTTATCTGTGTTACAGAAATTTAACAAAATCTGGTCTTCTGCAGCCCCGCCCCCTACTCTTTCTCTCTGCCTCCCTCTGTCTCTCTCTTTTTTTTTTTTTTTGAGACTGTGTCTTACTCTGTCACCTAGACTGCAGTTTAGGGGTGCGATCATGGCTCACTGCAGCCCCGACTGCCTGGGCTCAGGTGATTCTCCCACCTCAGCCTCAGACGAGGACCACCACGCTTGGCTAATTTTCGTATTTTTTTTTTTTTTTGTAGAGACTGGGTTTCGCCATGTTGGCCAAGCTGGTCTTCAACTCCTGAGCTCAAGTGATCTGCCTGCCTTGGCCTCCCAGAGTGCTGGGAATACAGGTGTGAGCCACTGCACCCGGCTCTTACCCCTTCTCAATGGATTTATACCCTTTACAGTCCTATCAGAGGGAAACTGGAAAGGAAGAATGGAAATTAAACATACATACTCAGTCTGCTGTCTTGAGCCAGAAGATCCAGAGCGATGCTTGCTTTTTAGTTGTCTTAAATTGTTATTGCATATTTCTATGGTGCTTTTGCATTGTTCAGAGTGATTTTATCTGCTTAATCTTCATAACAACCTTTGATTTAGGTAGAATGTATATTACCCTTGTTTTACAAATTAGGAAAGTGAGGATTAGAGTGGCTAAGTAAGGGATTTACGGATGGTCAGTTGCCTGACTAAGTTGCAGAACTGGGATAGAGATTAGTGCTCGAATCTTCCAACTCAGCGTTCAGTTCTCTTTTTATTATACCTTTTGACTGGGGAAAGGGTTGTGTCTGTCCTCAAGTTTTAGTCTCTCTCCCTTCTTTTCGTGTGTGTGTGTGTGTGTGTGTGTGTGTGTGTATATACACAGAACATTTCAACACTGAAATTGCTTGGCAGTTTCATGGTCTTTGTGCCATACCTTCTTTAACATAGAATCCCAGTTTAATCTTTTTATCCTTTACCAGTTCTCTTATTTTCTTTCTTGTATTGTCTCATCATTTAGATTATCAGATGATTGGTCCTTTTTGACTATTTTTGGAGAACACCAGAGTTCTTATGTGGTTTCATCTTTTTCTGCAGTTAATGTATCTGTGCGCGTGTAGCTGATCTTCACCTTGTTAAAAGGTGAAGCAATTTTTTTTCATTAACATTTTTTGCTTCTTAGTCTTTCCAAAATCAGTCATGAAACTAGAGTGAAGAATTATTTTGTGTTGATAACCTCAGTAGAGTAAAGAATTGGTCTGTGTTAGCACTGGTCTGTAAAGGCTATCTATAAGTAGTTTGGTTTTATCAGCGTGACTAGTTTCTTTAAAGTAGATTAGAGATGAAGTTTAGATACAACACATATTGAATCACACACATTTGTTGTTTACTTCCAATACTTACTAGGTAAAAATAAACCTATAAGAGATCTTCTTCAAGAGTATTTGCATCCCACATTCCAACACTGTTCAAAGCCTTATTTTCCTAGAGAACTTGGAGGTGGACTAGAGGATACTTGTGACTTATGTGATGATGTATTTTTTTGCTTATAGATTAATAGACTGGGGTTTGTGCCATAGATACATGTCCCCTATTCTGAAAGAAACACACACACACACACACACACACACACACATACACTTATTTCATTGAGTCTTTCTTTATATTTGTATTTGCTGAGTTGCACAACTCCAGGTTGCATCATTTATAATACACTCTGATAACGGTGCATTCTAGAATTGTGCACAATGGCTACCCCACTAAACTAATCTAACTAAAGAACTCATAGAATATAATGAAATAATTTTAAGTTTGGGAGTTTTCGTTCAGCTTTGATTCTAACTCACTGTAAAGTCTTACATCTTATTTTTCTTGTTCTACAAATTGCAAAAATACCATCTGCTCTAGTACCCACTTACCTCACAGAAAAGATTGTTAGATTTTTAAAAAATTGCAGTGGAATTCCTTGGAGATAAATTCTTGTGAGTATAGTGTGCTCCAGCTGTAGATGATGGACCATTCACAAAGTATATTATAAATGGTGTAGTATTGGCTGGAGGCGGTGGCTCACGCCTGTAATCCCAGCACTTTGGGAGGCCAAGGCGGACGGATCACGAGGTCAGGAGATCGAGACCAGTCTGGCCAACATGGTGACACCCTGTCTCTACTGAAAATACAAAATTAGCCAGCATAGTGGCTCACACCTGTAGTCCTAGCTACCCGGGAGGCTGAGGCAGAAGAACAGCTGGAACCCGGGAGGCAGAGGTTGCAGTGAGCCGAGATCGTGCCACTGCACTCCATGCACTCCAGCCTGGGTGACAGAGTGAGACTTCGTCTCAAAAAAAAAAAAAAAAAGATGTAGTATTACCAGAGAGTTCCTGCTCATAAGTATAAAAACATTTCTTACTTAAGTTATGAAGTTTGAAAATGAGCCTTACATACATAACCATACTTGTTTTTTTTTTTAATTTGAGACAGAGTCTCACTCACTCTGTCACCCAGGATGGAGTGCAGTGGCATGATCTCGGCTCACTACAGCCTCCGCCTCCTGGGTTCAATTGATTCTTCTGTCTCAGCCTCCCAAGTAGCTGGGATTGCGGGTCTGTGCCACCACGCCTGGCTAATTTTTATTTTTGTTTTTTGTTTTTTTTGTATTTTTAGTAGAGACAGGGTTTCTCCATGTTGGCCAGCTGGTCTCAAACTCTTGAGCCCAAGTGATCTGCCTGCCTCGGCCTCCCAAGGTGCTGGGATTACAGGCGTGAGCCACCATACCTGGCATGATGAGATTTTTTTTTAAAGATATATAGAAACAGGGTCTTCATATGTTGTCCAGGCTGGTTTTGAACTCCTGGGCTCAAAAACCTGCCCTCCTCAGCTTCCCAAAGTGTTAGGATTACAGGCGTGAGCCACTGTGCCCAGTCTTGATGAGAATTATTTTTATTATTTTGATGATGATGATGATGATGATTATTATTATTATTTGAGACGAAGTCTCTCTCTGTTGCCCAGGCTGGAGTGCAGTGGTATGATCTCAGCTCACTGCAGCCTCTGTCTCCCAGGTTCAAGGAATTCACCTGCCTCAACCTCCCGAGTAGCTGGGACTAGAGGTATGCGCCACCACATCCAGCTAATTTTTGTATTTTTAGTAGAGATGGAGTCTCACCATGTTGGCCAGGCTGGTCTCGAACTCCTGGCCTCAAGTGATTCACCCGCCTCGGCCTCCCAAAGTGCTGGGATTACAGGTGTGGGCCACTGTGCCTGGCCTGATAATTATTTTTAATCTCCTATTGTCTAATGTATAATTCCAAATCTAAAACTATTTTTTTACTTTTTAATTTTCCAAAGGAACATTAATTTTTACTGTTAAATTTTCAAGGCCTGGCGGGGTGGCTCACACCTGTAATCCCAGCACTTTGGGAGGCCTAGGCGGGCGGATCACCTGAGGTGGGGAGTGAGATCAGCCTGACCAACATGGAGAAACCTTGACTCTACTAAAAATACAAAGTTAGCTGGGTGTGGTGGTGCATGCCTGTAATCCCAGCTACTCGGAAGGCTGAGGCAGGAGATCACTTGAACCTGGGAGGCGGAGGTTGTGAGTCAAGATCATGCCGTTGCACTCCAGCCTGGGCAACAAGAGTGAAACTCTGTCTCAAAAAAAAGAAAAAAAAAATTCAATTCTAGCTATAATAGCTCAGCTGAACTATATGGAAATGGGAAACATGCAAATACTACTGATATCTTCCCTGCTTATAAGAAGAGGGTTTAGATATAGATATGGGCAAAGCTTCATTTATGAATAGATCTATATATCTTCAGTGTACATATATATCCAGTGTTTTATGTATATATAAAACTGGTGTTTTATGTCTATATATCCAATGTAACCCTGTACTCTTCACTTTTAAGTTTATTTTAGTTAGAATCTTTTAATATGAAAACTTAGAATGTGAAATAGCAAAATACTACAAAAGTTGAAAACGACTCTGAGCTTTTTTGTGAATATTATCTTTTTTTCTGCCACATTTAATTAGCTATCTTTTTAATATTTCCCATGTAAATTTTATTTCACACTCTTGGAGGATTAATATGGAATTTGTATAGATTTTGGAAAAGAAATTTTGAAAAACCCCAAAGAAATCTATTCCTATTCATTGTTTCTTTCACCTGGATCTCCTAGTACCTATAAATGGGTGCATGAAAATGTTTGCACTGCATTG
>NW_026652285.1:97978481-97998481 GCF_009828535.3 Hylobates moloch
GGGGAAACCTTATCTCTACAAGAAATACAATAATTGGCTGGGCACGGTGGCATGCACCTATTGTCCTGGCTATTCAGGAGGCTGAGGTGGGAGGATAGCTTGAACCTGGGAGGTAGAGGTTGCAGTGAGCTGAGATTGTGCTGCTGCACTCCAGACTGGGCAATGAAGTGAGACTCTGTCCCCCCCCCCAAAAAAAAGAATTATTGAGAACACTAGCAAGCTTTGGCTTATGTGGGTTATATTTATCAGTATTTACTATATTAGAAATTTGAAATTTTTATTAGTTAATTTTAAAATAACAATAACATGTTAGCATAAGTATCATTTTAAAATAAAAAACAACTTATATTTCCAAAATAAAAAATTAGATGATTGATATTGTTTTACATTTTTTTTTTTTACAAATTTCTTTAATGTCTGGCTTCAACAGCAGTTTTCTCGTATCTCCTTCTGCATTCTGTTGTGATGCCATGCTTCACGTAGCCTGTTGTCAACTTCATTGTATACTCATGAACAAATTAGAGTTGAAACAGAAAATGTGACATCTTAATGAATTATGAAAACAGTTTTGACCTTGCAGAGCCCTGAGGGTACCTCAGTGACCCCAGGGGTACCTGGGCCACAGTTTGAAAACCACTGATTTAGAAAGTATCCTTATTTCATCAGTAAGCATCACTGTGTACTTCTGCTATCCTGTATTGCTAACAAGTGTCCATTTTTCTTTTTTACTCTCAGTTTTGGCATTTAGAGGATCAATTCATGATTGTGATATCGCCAAGTTTAATGTAGTAGCTTTGTTTAGTTTAGGAATCTAATTTGGGAACTTTCCTAGAATGTCCTGGAAGGAAGTCTGTTTAATTTTGCATTGGGAGATACTTTATAAATGTTAGCTGTGGGTGGCAGTTTTCAACCAGTTAAATTCTACCATTATCTTTGAGAAAGGCAATAACGTTAATATTTAACTAGTTCCAGAAGTTAGGATAGAACATTTAATTCCAGGAGAAAACAGCTAAAATTGCCTATAGTGAATAGAGATTCTCCCCTAGTAAATTCGTTTATTTACCACAATCTTACCAGGTTCTTGTTGGGGCATGATTTTTACCTATTTTAACATTTTTCATGGCTCAATTATTTTACATATAGGATTCTTTGAAAAAGAAGTGCTTCCTAGCTTTAAATTCAAATAATTTATTTGCTATTCTCATATCTTGATTATTTGTCACAAATGATATAGTAATAACATTCCTTTCTCTTCAAAATGTTTTTATGTGAAGTTCAAACAGAATTGAAAATCAGATAATATAAGTTGTCGACTCTAGCTTGTCTGGAATATTCACCAATTAATGAAGGGTCATTGGTGATTATGGGATTTTTTTCTTTGAAAATATATCTAATGAATACATAAGATATATTTCATAAACATAATATGGTAATGTCAGTACTAAGTATTTAGACAATTCAGCTTATTGTGTGATGACACACATTTTTTTCTTTGAAAATATATGCATAAGATATATTAAATATTTGAAAAATATAATAAAGGTAATGTCAGTACTAAGTATTTAGATGGTTCAACTTATTGTGTGATGACTTTATTCAGAAGAATGGATTGCTCTGACCCTTAATTATGGACATATTTTTTAATTGACACATAATATTTTCTATATTTATGGTGTACACGTGATATTTTGTTGCATGCATAGAATGTGTAATGATCAAGTCAGAGTATTTAAGATATCCATCACCTTAAGTATTTATTATTTCTATGTGTTTGGTAACATTTCAAGTTCTTTCTTGTAGCTACTTTGAAATATACCACACATTATTGCTAACTGTAGTCACTCTACCCTGCTATCAAACATTAGAAATTATACTTTTAATCTAACTGTATGTTTGTACCCATTAAGCAATCCCTCTTTATCCACACCTCCCACCCACACCCCTCCCAGTCTCTGGTGTCTGTCACTCTATTCTCTACCTCTGTGTGATCAACTTTTTTGGCTCCCACATGTAAATGAGAATGTGAAATTGGGACATAATTTTTAACCCAATAAAATTATGCAATATATCAATGAATGTATTTGAATGAAGTATTGGTGGTAATTCTGAAGTAAAGACCCATGTAGGGTATATGAACTTTTTGCATTTTAATTTTTGCTTATGAAATATTTCAAACACATAGCCTTTTATTTCTTCCTGTTAATTTTAATAAATGTTAACATTTTGCCATCTCTGCTTTAGACATTTATTTTAAAAAAATACCCATTTACATATGTTTGAAGGTTCCCCATCCCTTCAGCTCACTAACTTTCCCACCCCAAATTAGTACCTATTTATCTTATGATTGGTACATATTCTTCTCATCTGAAAAATGCTTTTACTACACATACGTGTATTTACAAATAATGTTAGTATTTTTAATATTGACAAATATAATGTGTGTATATATATACACATATAATACCTATATGTAGTGTATACACATTGTACATCTTTTTGTAGTTTGATTTTGTGCTCACCAGTTTTCAACATGTACTGCATTGATTTTGATATCCGTGAATTGATTTTATTAGTTTTACCTGCTTTGTAGTATTCTACCGTGCAGATGAACTTCACATTCATTTCACTATTGATGGATGCTTACATTTCATCTGAAATTTTGATATTATAAACATGCTTGTACACATATTTTTGTCCATATGCAATAATTCCTCTGAGGTATATAACTAGGAATAGAGTTGTTGGGTTTGTAGAGTATGTGTATATCCAACTTTACCTGATGTTGCCAAATTGTTTTCCAAAGTGGTTGTACCAATTTATATTGCTACTAGCAATAAGACTGATACAGAGGTTTGTTCTGGAACTACGCATTTTGGTAAAGGATCAGAAACTAAATTCATCTAGTACCTTAGTCTTCTGTGTCCTTATTTGCTGGATACAGATATTAGTCCTTAGGTTTGGACTTTTACTGGATATAATGATGTGTATTTTGTATTTTTAGAAGTACTAGTTTGCTGTCCAGAGGATTTACTTTGAATTATTAGTAAACCAACAAGATAAACACAAAAGTCATTCAGTTAAATACATTTGCATCACATTTTCACTGGGTAATAATTTTGCTTTTGACCTATCAGATCTGAGATACATATACTCAGAGATACTGAGATATATGTACTGCCTAGACAAATTTTCCAGAGTTTACAGCAACAAATGGTTTATATAGAAATGCTAAAGTATATTTTTATTTGTTAAACATAATTTATTAGGAATAGAACAAAAACCAAGTCACAATAAGGATTTATCAAAACAGAGCCCTATAAGAAGGGAGATGGGAATGAATACAGCTCTTCTGCTATCTTGAACCATTCTATATTCTAAGCCAATTAGAACTGGTAATACAGTTCTACCAGTTGGTCATTTAAGAAAATGCAAGGTTAGAAAAACATTTGATGATCCATCTGGAAAAAAAAGATTGGTCAGTTTTTAAAACTACTTTCTACCCTCAATTAGCATATCATGTCATATCAGACCAAACATAGTAACTTTGAGCTATAGTTAAACAATTTACTTATGATAGGAAGTTATTGACCACAAGGTCTTCTCACAGATTAAAAGTTTGGTAATGTGTTTAGAATGTTCAATTTATTCAATTTGTTAGGAAATCAAAAGGAACATTGAGTCTAAACATCGTTTGACAGATTTGTTTGCCTTTTTCCTATTAAAAGTATTTCAAAACCTTTGATTTGATTCTGAACATCAGTAATGTAAGTCGCCTTCTTTGTTCTAGGATAAACAGAACACATGCTTCTGCAGCTCCCTTGATCAATGAGAAAATGCCTTATATCAAAACCACATGGCGAGAATGTAGCTGTAGGTGATCCCCTGAGAGGTTTTTTGATTGGAGCTGGGAGTCTGGTATTGAAAGAATAGGGAGACAGACAGGTTGTTTGAAAAAACTCCCATCAGACCAAATGCTTGTGTTGGAGCCGTGCTACAACATTTTTCATGTAGAAAGTGCAACTTTATCAATTTTAAATGTTAAAGGCGATTCATTGTATGATTGTAATAACATTTTCACTTTGGAATTTTTGTGTACATCTTTCTGTATTTCATTAGCCAGTGGCCCAGAAATTCATTTATTCACATGCTGCTTGTCAGTCTTCCATTTCTAGAATTTTATTCTCAAAATACATCATTACAAGATTCATTATTTAATTTTTAAAGTCAAATGCAACCGAGGTACATTTTCTTTAGCTAATATACACTTGTCACATTTCTGGACAGCAAGAGAAAATAAGCTTGCCGATTTGGTTTATAATTATATGTATCATATTTACAATGATATTCTTAAGAATTCTATTATTAGATGAGTAATCTCAACATTTAATTGGCTAGTCAGGGGTTGCTTTAAACTTTTGTACATATGCAAGTTTTGGTGCAATTTAGTTAAAAACCTCATTATAGGAGATGAGTATGTGCTTCATTTTTAATATTCCCTCCACTCACTTTGAAGTTTCCTTTGAAAGCCAAACTATTAGGCTTGTTATGTCAGCCCTTTCCTTAAATTAGAAAAAATGAGCAACAAAGCAGTAATATTTTAGTGTTTTTCTGAAAGAAGAGAAGCAAAATAATTGTTTTAAGAAGATTGTAATTGAAGAGTTAGAGTGCCATGGTCTTTTCAAGACTGGTTTGGTCCTGGTGCTGCTCCGTGGCAGTGGAGCTCTAGATGCCTGGCCAAACATCCCTTGCCGACATCTGGAACCAGTTGCAATACATCACTGTCAAAACTGCTTTCTATACGTATCTGCATTTACACATTAGTTACCCACGCAGCACTCATCAAAAAAGCTGAACAATCTTGACATGGTGTCCCTTGTGGAACTGCAAAGGTGAACTGAAGTTGGGAGGCAGTGTCTCGCGTCACTGTCTGCTGAGCTCTTACAACAGGAAGCTTGATTAAAAGTGAAAGGAAAAATTTATCAGTTGCCTCAGCACTGTAGAGTTCAGTATAATTTTTTATTGACAAAAGGGTTATTTTTTGCTATCTAAAGCATAGGTAATATGAGCATTCAACTGATTTTGTTTAGAAATGAGAATATTTTTATTTTTTAGTTGAAAAATATTGCCTTGCATGTTTCTTAGATTTGCTATTACTTATATAAGCTATTTTATTGATCATATTAAGGACAATTTAAATTTAACAATGGAACTATGAAGAATTGTAGATACAATATTGATAGCACTGTGTCAGTTAAATTTAACTGAAGTATAGCATAAAATTTCAGACAAATGAACTTCGTTAGTGTTACATTGGTGATAGTCATGTTTGTGTTTATTAATTTTCAAAAAGCTGAGTAATAGAAAAGGAAAAGTACTTATTTATAGGTGTTTTATATTTGTGTATCATATGCGTTTTTGAAAATGAAATAAGAGTTTTGAACCCCCCAAATTGGCTACTTATATAGGGAACTATACAGAAGCCTTTGCTATCATATCCTCTATAATAGTAATAATAATAATAACATTAATACTAATGATGACAGTGGTTAACATTTACTGGGCTCTTTATGTACTAGACACATTTTGTCTATTGTCTCATTCAAACTTAATAAATGGAGGTAATATTTTTCCCATTTTATAGAAGGAGAACCATGTTTAAAGAAGCTAAATAACTTGTTCACATTCACACAATAAGTGTAGAGCTACGATTCAAACTCTAGCTGTTTGATTCTAAGTCATTGTGGTTTTTTGTTGTTGTTGTTCATTGGTGTGTATGTCTTACTTTTTATTATAAAATTTCCCCCAAATTCACAAAAGTAGAGGGTACAATGAACTCCTATATAACCACCAGTCAGCTTTAACCACTAATATGTTATACTTGTTTTGTATCTCCGTGCAGATTCACATTCCTTCCTTCTGCCCCTTTTTCATATACCTGTCCTTTTCCATATACCATTGACTTGCTGAAAAAATCAGAATGTTTTTCCTGTAGAATGCCCCAATTCTAGATTTGGCTGATACTTCCTTGTGGCAGTATTTAATTTACGCTTCCATTTCCTGAATTTCTTCTAGACTAGAATTAGATCTAAAAGCTTGATTAGATTCATCATGCATCACATCAGCCATAACGTTTAGTCATCTTACTTTTTGCAATGCTAAGACTGATCAGTGGATTAGGTAGTGCCAGCCTGATTTCTTCATTGTAAAGTTCCCCTTCTTTCACCTAATGGTTTTACCATCTATGGATGACCCAGTGCCTGGATTACTGAATTTCTTAGGCCTTGGAAATGGTCCAGTTATGTTATTCTTTCTGTATTTATTAGCCAGAATTTTTTTTTTTTTGAGGTGGAGTCTCGCTCTGTTGCCCAGGCTGAGTGGCGTGATTTCGATTAGCCAGAGTGTTTTAAAAGAGCTTTATTCCATTCACTAGGGCTATTTGGTTACCCAGAAATACAATTCATACTGGAAAGGCAGTATAAAATGTTTAATTCTTTCCCTTTAATTATCAATTTCCAGAGTAATGAGGTAGTGCCTTAGTATCCTCCAGTGGTGTATAACTTTTGATTTTTTTTAGTAGTTATTATGAAGTGTTGACTTTTTGTATATGTAGTGTGTTTTAATCAGTTTCAGACATTATACTTTTTGATGCTGAAATTGTACCACATTTGTCCAGTGGGAACCCCTTCAAGCTGGCTCCTATGTCCTTCTGATAAGACTCCATTATTAGCTTTTTTAGCTTCTTTCTTTCTGGCCCACCAAAACGTGCCAGGCTCATCTTGTACATTTCCTCCACGAGATGTGGAATCTGCCATTTCTCCAAAGAGCCATGGTTCTTTTCATTGAGTAGTGATATACAAAGGCCAAAATTTGAGCCTTAAGGGTACTTATTGCTACTTGGTTGTTTGCTTTCAGGAAAGGAGAGGAGATAAGTGAGCTCACATTGATAATTCTAACTGAAATGTAAGATTACAGGGTTTCACTTAACTTCTTAGATTTTATATTTATATATCTTTTATGACAAAAAATTTATTCTTAACAAAATTAAGATAATTACTTGATTTATTCTATATATTGTTATAAATATATAATGGTTTTCTTTTCTTTTTTTGAGATGGAGTCTCACTCTGTTGCCCAGGCTGGAGTGCAGTGGCGCGATCTCGGCTCACTGCAAGCTCTGCTTCCCGGGTTCATGCCATTCTCCTGCCTCAGCCTCCTGAGTAGCCGGGACTACAGGTGCCCGCCACCACGCCCGGCTAATTTTTTGTACTTTTAGTAGAGATGGGGTTTCGCCGTGTTAGCCAGGATGGTCTCGATCTCCTGATCTCGTGATCCACCTGCCTCAGCCTCCCAAAGTGCTGGGATTACAGGCGTGAGCCACCGTGCCTAGCCTAATGGTTTTCAAATAACAATTGACTATTGACTGAAGTTAAAACTTTCTGTGCAGTTTTTTGGGAGAGGGTCCTCATTATATTTCACTGAAGAGATAGACAGTTACGTCATTTAATTAGTTTTTCTATTCTTAGGATTGTTTTCCCTCATGACTTAGAGCCTGAATGGCAAGTGACTGTCCTCAGATTCACTTGCTTAGATTCTCAGATATAATAGTATTGATCTTTTTCCCTTTGCAGGTATTTATTTGTTGGTGAGTTCTGGGTTTCATGGCTTTTAGGACCCTTTTGTATTTCTCTTTACACCACTGTTTCATATAGCTGCTGATCACAGGTCTTGCTGCTGTTGGGTGTTTTTGGCCACACCTATCTATAATTCCAGGGTTTGGGAGGGATTCCTTGTCACCTGCTTTTGTAGGAAATGTCATCTGTGGTTTATTATTTCCTGATGGCTCTGTCTGGTTTTGTGAGGGAGTTTGGTGAGACTTAAAAATACCTACATTGTGGCCGGGCGCGGTGGCTCACGCTTGTAATCCCAGCACTTTGGGAGGCCAAGGCGGGCGGATCACGAGGTCAGGAGATCGAGACCACGATGAAACCCCGTCTCTACTAAAAATGCAAAAAATTAGCCGGGCGTGGTGGCGGGCGCCTGTAGTCCCAGCTACTCGGAGAGGCTGAGGCAGGAGAATGGCGTGAAGCCGGGAGGCGGAGCTTGCAGTGAGCCCAGATTGCGCCACTGCACTCCAGCCTGGGCGACAGAGCGAGACTCCGTCTCAAAAAAAAAAAAAAAAAAAACACACCTTGTTATGTCATTTCGGGAAGTTCCAGCATCTGGGTAATCTTAACCGCTGTAGCATGCAACTTGGTTTAAGGAAAATTTCTTTGAGCTTTATCCTTGAGTGCTAATTATTGTAGTACAATTAGGAAGGGGAGCAAATAGGGGGAAGAAATTTGTGTTTACTGAGTTCCTGCAATATGCTAAGAATGTACTGGTAATGAAAAAAATTGGCCAGGCGTGGTGGCTCACGCCTGTAATCCCAGCACTTTGGGAGGACGAGAGAGGTAGATTGCCTCAGCTCAGGAGTTTGAGACCAGCCTGGGCAACATGAGAAACCAGTTTCTACTAGAAATAGAAAAATTAGCTGGGCATGGTGGTGCACACCTGTAGTCCCAGCTACTTGGGAGGCTGAGGCAGGAGGATCACCTGAGCCTGGGATGTGGAGGTTGCAGTCAGCCTTGATTGCACCATGCCACTGCACTCCAGCCTGGGCCACAGAGGGAGACGCTGTCTCAAAAAAAAAAAAAAAAACTGTTATCTTGCTGAATCCTCATAATACCACCATAAATTTGTATATCCGAATTTTATAGATTAGAAAACTTGAGGATTAGTAAAACTTGAGGATTAACCTAATGTTATATGGCTAATAAGTGACAGAGGTAGATTCAAACTGAAATGTATCTGACTTCAAATTCTGTGTTTTTCCTATTTAGACTAAATTTACTTTCTAGGAACTTTTTGTAGTATGATTTCGTTCAAAGGAGGCTTGCAGAGTACTGGAAGCTAAAAAGTTTTGGTTGTCTAAAACTTTCGGCTATTTTGAATAATGCTGCTAAGAATATTTGTGTATAAGTTTTTGTGTAGACATATGTTTTCATTTTTCTTTGCTATATATCTTGGAATGGAATTGCTGGGTCATAGATAACTATGTTTAACGTTTGAGGAACTGCCAGCCTCTTTTCCAAAGTGGCTGTACCATTTTGTATTTCTACCTGCACTCCAAGAGGGTTGCAATTTCAGTTTAACTTTAAACAGTATCATTAATTGGATAAACACTGCTTGCTTTCTCTGAGCCAGAGATTTTTCTAGATGTTGGGAATACAGCAATGACTATGGCTGACAAATATGCTGCCCTGAAAGACCATACAATTAAGTGCAGGGAGACAGATAATAAATAAGTCAATAAATAGAATAATTTCAAAGCATGATAAACATTATGAAGTATTGACTGAGGTAGTGGGAGACTTTAGAAAAAATAGTTTGGGAAGGTTTCTATAAGAGAAGGAAAAATATGAGCTGAGACAGAGAAGTATAGCTGAGGAGGGAGCAGGGAAGAAAAACTCTAAAGACATCACCTTTCAACAAGTTTTTAAGGTGGTACATTGATGTGATAGTGGCTAAAACTTAGAATGGATCAATTATTTTTACTTGTTTTTTTATTTTTATTTTTTTGAGACCGAGTCTCACTCTGTTGCCCAGGCTGGAGTGCAGTGGCTTGATCTCGGCTCACTGCAGCCTCCACCTCCCAGGCTCAAGGGATTCTCCTGCCTCAGCCTCCCGGGCAACTGGGATTACAGGCACCACCACTGCGCCCGGCTAATTTTTGTATTTTTAGTAGAGACGGGGGTTGCGCCATGTTGACCAAGCTGGTCTTGAACTCCTGACCTCAGGTGATCCGCCCACCTCTGCCTCCCAAAGTGCTGGGATTACAGGCATGAGCCACCTCACCCGGCCAATTATTTTTACTTGTTTGTGAAATATTTAAATCTCAGCTGGGCATGGTGGCTCATGCCTGTAATCGCAGCACTTTGGGAGGCTGAGGTGGGCAGATCACCTGAGGTCAGGAGTTTGAGACCAGCCTGCCCAACATGGCGAAACCCCGTCTCTACTAAAAATACAAAAAATGAGCTGAGTGTGGCGGCAGGCGCCTATAATCCCAGCTACTCAGGAGGCTGAGGCAGGAGAATTGCTTGAATCTGGGAGGCGGAAGTTGCAGTGAGCCAAGTTCGCGCCACTGCACTCCAGCCTCGGCGACAAGAGCAAAACTCTGTCTCAAAAAAACAAAAAAACAAAAAAACAAAAAAGTGGACAAAATATATGAAAAGACAAGTAACAGAAAAGACAATACAAATAACTCTTAAATGTGGAAAAAAGTCCATCCTCACTCAAAATAGGATAAAAAATAACAATTACTATTCATTGAGTGTTTACTATGTGCCAGGCACAGTTCTAGGCATCTCATATGTATTAACTCGTTTTATTTTCACAAGAATGTTTGAAATTGCAGTATTAATATCCTTGTTTGATGTAGGAAGAGGAGACACAGAGGTTAAGTGACTTGCCCAGGGATGCACAGCTCCAAGTGAGTGGCAGAGCTGGGAGATGGCCCTAGAGTCTATACTCTTAACCATTATATTCTACTGACTTGCAAGAGTCAAAACAAAAACAAAGAGACAACCTACAGAATGGGAGAAAGTATTTGCAAGCTATTTAATTGACAAGGGATTAATAACTAAAATATGTAAGGAACTCAAACAACTCTATAGCAAAAAAAAAAAAATCTGATTTTAAAATGGGCAAAAGATCTAAATAGACATTTCTCAAAAGAAGACATATGAATGGTCAACAGGTGTATGAAAATGCCCAGCATCACTAATTGTCAGAGAAATGCAAATCAAAACCACAATATAATAGCATCTCATCCCAGTTAAAACAGCTTTTATCAAAAAGACAAAACATAACATGCTGGCAAGGATGTAGAGACAGGGGAACATTCATACACTATAGTTAGTGCAGGCACTATGGAAAACAGTATGGAGCTTCCTCAAAAAACTGAAAATAGAACTATGATATGATCTAGTAATCACCCTGCTGGGCATATATCCAAAGAAAAGGAAATCAGTATATCAAGACAATCTGCACTCCCTTGTTTATTGCAGCACTATTCACAATAGCGAAGATATAGACTCAACCTTAGTGTCTATCAGTGGATGAATGGATAAAGAAAATGTGATACATATATTAATACATAGTGGAATGTTATTTAGCCATGAAAAAGAAAGAATAGAATCTTGTCATTTGTAACAACATGGATGGAACGAGAGGACAATTATATTAAGTGAATTAAGTCAGGCACAGAAACACAAATATCCCATGTTCTCACTGATATGTGGAAGCTAAAAAAAATTGATCTTGGCCAGGCGCGGTGGCTCACCCCTGTAATCTCAGCACTTTGGGAGGCCGAGGCAGGTGGATCACGAGGTCAAGAGATCGAGACCATCCTGGCCAACATGGTGAAACCCCGTCTCTACTAAAAATACAAAAAATTAGCCGGGCGTGGTAACGGGTGCCTGTAGTCCCAGCTACTCGGGAGGCTGAGGCAGGAGAATGGCGTGAACCTGGGAGGCGGAGCTTGCAGTGAGCCGAGATTGCGCCACAGCACTCCAGCCTGGGTGACAGAGCGAGACTCCGTCTCAAAAAAAAAAAAAAAATTGATCTTGTGGAGATAGAGTAGAATGATGATTGCCACAGGGTGGGAAGGGTAGGTAGTCAGGGAGGGGGTACTAAAAGGGGTTGGTTAATGGGTACAAAAATTTGGTTAGAAGGAATAAGATCTAGAGTTTGGTAGCTCAGTAGAGTGACCTATAGTTAACAGTAATTTATTGTATATTTCAAAATAGCTATAAGAGTGACATTGGAATGTTCCCAACATAAACTAATGATAAATGTTTAAGATGATGGATATTCTAGTCACCCTGATTTGATTATTATACATTTTATGCTTGTATTGAAATATCCTACCATAAATATGTAAAACTACTATGTATCCATAACATTTTTTAAAGAGTCAAAACAAGTAAAACTTCCCTGAGCTACTATTTTTTATCTGTCAGATTAGCAAAGATCAAAAAGTATAACAGTGTGATAGAGAACTGGTATAGAGACTCTTAGAAATTGCTAGTGGGAACATAAATTGGTACAACCTTTCTTTGAGGGCAGTTTGGAAGTATCTATCAAAATTTAAATATCACAATTCTTTGTCCTAGCAATTGCAATTCTTGGCATTTAGCCTTCATACATATTTGCATGTAAGAAATGTGTGTGTTCAGAGATACTTGTAATATTGGTTAGAATAGTAAAAGCTTGGAAACCACCTAAATGTTTAACAGTAGAGGGCTGGTTAAATTATGTTACTCCTATTCAATGTAGTACTATGCAGTCTGTCAAAGAGAGTGATGAAGCTCTGTATGCACTAATACAGAACCAGTTTACAAGCTGTGTTGTTAAGTCAGAAAGATAAGTACATGATGGTATATATATGTATTATATACATGTATATCTGATATAGGAAAAATAATAGAAATGTATACTTATTTTGTGTGTGTGTATATATTACACAAATATATATACACGTGTATAAATATATATATAATTTATTTTATATATATAAAATATTTCCAGAAGAATATACAAGAAACATGATGCTATTTGCCTCTGGAGGAAAACAACGTGTTTGGGGTCAAGAATAGGAAAGAGACTTAAAAATGTTGTACTTTTTGCATTTTGAACTATGTAACGCTATATTTAAAATGTTAAAATGAAAATATACTTTAAGAGGAATCTAAATGATAATACTTAAGGTTAATAAAGAGCCACTTTGAATTGTTCTGCAGTTTTATTTTCCTAAACGGTAAAGGTCTCAAGACTTTTTTTTTTCTCCCTGGGTTCATGCCATTCTTCCGCCTCAGCCGCCCGAGTAGCTGGGACTACAGGTACCCGCCACAATGCCCGGCTAATTTTTTGTATTTTTATTAGAGATGGGTTTCACCGTGTTAGCCAGGATGGTCTCAATCTCCTGATCCACCCACCTCGGCCTTCCAAAGTGCTGGGATTACAGGCATGAGCCACCATGCCCGGCCTAGACTTTTTATAGTCTTTGTTTTGTTGGTCTTTTTTCAAAAGATAGCAACCAAAGGGTGCATTCTAGGTTTGTACTGCCCTGTTGAAATGGTAGATAGAAACATTCTAATAGCAGAGCCAATGTCATGTATTTGATACCATATGGAAGAAAAAGGTTGTACGATCTTTTCTTTCTTTTGTTTTTGCGACAGGGTTTTGTTCTGTCATCCAGACTGAAATGCAGTGGCGTGATCACAGGTCACTGCAGCCTCCTGGGCTCAAGGGATTCTTCTGCCTCAGTCCCCTGAGTAGCTAGGACTACAGGTGTGCGCCACAATACCTGGCTAATTGTTAAAATTTTTGGTAGAAACAGAGTCTTACTGTGTTGGCCGGGGCCTAATGTTGGCCTAGCTCGAGTGATCCTCCTGTGTCGGTCTCCCAAAGTGCTAAGATAACAGCGATGAGCCGCCGTACCTGGCATCTTCTAAGTCCACTTGGGACAATGGGTTCTTGCTCTCACAATTTTCAAGAGACCTCTATAATTTGTATGAGTGATTGCTACATCACACTACAAACTGTTTTCCATTTGTAATTACTCAGCTTTTAGCTCCTTGGTATCCCCAAGAACTTTAGGTATATTTTGGCAGACAAGAAGATTTGGACTGTAAATGGGAAATGATAGGAAGATATACTTTGCAGGATATGAAAAATCTGTCAAATCACATTCTTAAGATATAACCAATTTACCTACATAAATATAATTGTTGATTGCTAGTTGTGCAACTTGCTGTTGTTTGTTATTTACAAGATTAAATTGGTTTCTGCTAATGTCAAGTGACAAAAATATAGATAGATAACACTAGCTCTTTGTACCAAAGTACAAAACATTAGAGAGAACAAAGGCCAGGAGTCGTGGCTGGTACTAACTAGGTCTAGGTTAGAAATGTATGGCACTAATCTGGGAAGGTTTTATAAAATGAAAAGAATAAAGTAGAATTGTGAAGGCAGAAAGGAATGGATTTTTGGAAGGACGTGTTAGATTTTCCAGGAAAGTGATAGAAGTTTTTGCCAAGGTAGAGGAAGAAGTGAAGGCAGCAAGTTAGGATGGAGATTTTTGGTAGAGCTTAACACACGGAGGTGAATGGTTCAGAATATGGGATTTGGAGTCATTCAGACCTGGATTTGGGTTTCAGTTTCACTATTTCCCAGTTAGGTTGCCTTGAGGAAGTAACTTAAAATAATCTTTCTGTGTCTCACTTTTAAAATTTCTAAAATGGAGCTTCTTTTCCAAGAAAACACCAAATGGCGGATGACGCCGGTGCAGCGGGGGGTGCCCGGAGGCCCTGGTGGCCCTGGGATGGGGAACTGCGGTGGCTTCCGCGGAGGTTTCGGCAGTGGCATCCGGGGCCAGGGTCGCGGCCGTGGACGGGGCCGTGGCCGAGGCCGCGGAGCTCGCAGAGGCAAGGCCGAGGATAAGGAGTGGATGCCCGTCACCAAGTTGGGCCGCTTGGTCAAGAACATGAAGATCAAGTCCCTGGAGATCTATCTCTTCTCCCTGCCCATTAAGGAATCAGCGATCATTGACTTTTTCCTGGGGGCCTCTCTCAAGGATGAGGTTTTGAAGATTATGCCAGTGCAGAAGCAGACCCGTGCCGGCCAGCGCACCAGGTTCAAGGCGTTTGTTGCTATCGGGGACTACAATGGCCACGTCGGTCTGGGTGTTAAGTGCTCCAAGGAGGTGGCCACCGCCATCCGTGGGGCCATCATCCTGGCCAGGCTCTCCATTGTCCCCGTGCGCAGAGGCTACTGGGGGAACAAGATCGGCAAGCCCCACACCGTCCCTTGCAAGGTGACAGGCTGCTGCGGCTCTGTGCTGGTGCGCCTCATCCCTGCACCCAGCGGCACTGGCATCGTCTCCGCACCTGTGCCTAAGAAGCTGCTCATGATGGCTGGTATCGATGACTGCTACACCTCAGCCCGGGGCTGCACTGCCACCCTGGGCAACTTCGCCAAGCCCACCTTTGATGCCATTTCTAAGACCTACAGCTACCTGACCCCCGACCTCTGGAAGGAGACCGTATTTACCAAGTCTCCCTATCAGGAATTCACTGACCACCTCCTCAAGACCCACACCAGAGTCTCCGTGCAGCGGACCCAGGCTCCAGCTGTGGCTACAACATAGGATTTTTATACAAGAAAAATAAAGTGAATTAAGCGTGAAAAAAAAAATTCTAAAATGGAGATAATTATATAGTGGTTACCTCATAGAGTAGCTGTGAGAATTAAATGAAATTGTACATGAAAACATATAGTCAAGCACTTTACACACAGAAGATACTCAATAGATATGTTACTACTATTAACAATAATTTTTGAGGTGAACCAGTTAAATCTCATTCATTGTTGTAGACTTGAGGAATCAAGAGGGAACATGGTGATGAATAAAGGGGAGTATACTCAGATTCAGAAGATCTCTCACTTGTTCAGATCTGTAGATTGAGTAAATGAATCTCTTTTTCATGGAAATTCAATTAGAATGAGGTTCCAAAGAAAGAGGAAGGAAACAGAAATAACCCTATAACAGAAATATTTCCAATCTTTGTAAGCTCCTGTTGTGCCAGATGAACTGATGTAACTTCTTCACAATAAAAGTTAGCAAGATTTAATGTAGGCAGAAGGAGAGAGAAAAGCCAAAGATTTATGGGGAGTTTAAAAGCCTGGAAATGAGAGCCTTTTGGTTCTCTTGTCTCTGATAGGAAAGTTAGGGAAGATGTTTTAGATATGTATAGTTTTGGATTACTGGATCACATCCAAGTATATATATTGTATGGACAAGAAGACATGAAAGGCCGAGGAAAGCAAAAGAGAAAAGGGATAATGTTGGGATATGATTCTTAAACATTCCAAGACTGTCTTTTCAGTGACCTCCCTGTTTATGGAATTGAGATAATGTACTCCTGACATCTGATATATGTATACTCTATTTTGAAGTATTTTGCTGTCTTAAATTCTTAGTATAAAGCAAAAGCTTTAAGAAACCTGTACAGTGTTCTATTATCTGTCAGTCTTGTGGTACTCATTTCTGGGCTTTGAGGAGCACTATGGACAGTGGGCCATTCAGATGCCTCTTTGTAAATATGGGTATCAGCAGAGAGATTTTTAAAAATGTTTTTCGTGTTCACAGACCTGTCTTGTTTTTTTTAAAAATCTTAAATAATAAATAGTGAAGATTAATAATTGTGACTTGTCTAGCATTATGGTGATATTTAAACTGTTTTCCAGAAGATTTTTCTATAGATGGAAACAACTTTGGAATAAAGGAGGAATGTTTTTCAGGATGGAGTTTTTTATTTTTCATTTTTTAGCACACTGGAAATGTGTCCATTGTGTTTTAGATGCCACTTACAATGAATTTGTTTAATAGTGTTCTTTTGGTCAGATGTAAATAATGCTGTCCTGCATATGCTGGCCTTTTAGCAATTGTTTCTTATGGGCAGTGTGTCACGAAAGGTGTAGTAACATATTTTTTTCTGGCCTTTTCTTCTTGGCTTTTATATTATTACTTATATATGCTTCTAGAAGTTTATTAGTGACTTTTAACACACCTTCCATCCCTTAGCTATAGCTAACCCTCTGAGTGAATTTTTCTCTCTTTCCTTTAAAGAATTGGCCATTTTTCTCTCTTAACTCCTCGATCTCCTTGGTACATTGACTGTAATTTTATAACACTAGTATTCTATATCTTTCTATATCAAGAAAATTTTTACTTGAAAACTGTTAGTTTTAAAATATGCTATATGTCTTTTGGGAAGTCATATATATGAGTAGGGTGAAGGGCAAAGACTGGAAATGTTTATGTTACAGAGTTATTTCTTCATTCTTCTTCTTTCCTTTGATCCTCATTCTAATTGAATTGCCCAGAAAAGGGCATTGTAAAGAGAGTCCAAGGTAAGGGTTTGAACCCAGAGTATTCCTCCTTTGTGAAATTATTTGCTTGTTTGATTTTAAGTCGTTCAGTTTGTTACTTTTAAGTCTCCATAGAGTCTTACAGCTGTTTGATTTCTATTAGTTCAATTATTATATTATATAGCATCTAACTATATTGTTCTTTAGAAATTCTTAAATTATTATGTACTAACACTTACTAGGGCTAACCATGTGCTAGGGACTATGATAGCCTCTTTGCATGGAATTTATTATGGTTTGTTTGATTATTCCTATTTTTCACATGAAGAAATTAAGGTCCAGAGAGGTTTAATAAATTGTCTAAGTCAGCTAGTTATTAAGTAGTAGAACTTGGACTTGTTACCAAGTTTTATCTAAATCCTAAAACTATAGCCTTGGATCTTAAACTATTTGAATAATCGGGTAAATACAGATAATTAAATTTATTCTCACTGTTGAAAACTCAAAAAATTTGTGGCAGTGTTTTTAAAATCAGACTTAGCTAATGCTTGGTTCTGTGGGTGTAGGAGAAATGTTGTAGATGATTCTTTTGTTTGTGTTAATCTAGCACCCCCTAGGTAATATGTTTTTTGTCTTGAACTTGTGATGTGGTAGGCACCAGAGAAATGCATGGCTAGATTTTTATGTACGTAACTGTTGCAACAGGACATTTATAACCATTCTACTTTTCTTCCTTTTTGCTATTTCATCCCAGGAGTGTTGTCTTACCCCAGTTTATTCAGTGACAGAGAAGACAGGAAAAGAGTGAAGTCTCTGGAGTATAGCTCTACTGGTGTATGACTTGTTTTGGTCTTGAGCTTGCTTGCAATGCCTCTAGTACATAGACCCAGCTTTTGTTCAGAATGCTGTTGAATGGGCAGTGCTTACTTTACTGTAGCCAGAATTGATTATCTTGGTTAAAGAATCAAGGGAGATTAAGTTGATCTCTTAACTGTTCTGGATGTTGGAGTTAATCTCAGAAACATGTAGTAAACTGCAGTATTGGTTTAGTGTGGAACACTTTAGTTAAGATGTGTAGAGATAGTTTGACCTCAGTGCTTGTGCTTTTCAGTGAAGCTTTTATTGTACTGTTAACAAAAATCTAGATGAAAAATTTGAGTAAAAGACTATATTTTATCTGAAATATGAGATGATTTTATGAGACATTTATAATTCAGAAAGCATGGATTATATTGTCTCTCAACCTCTAATTTTGAAAACTTTCATTTATATCTGTATATTTTGATCAAGGGTCAATTTGTCTTCTGCCTTCTGGTGATGAAGTAACTGACCTCCTTAAGATGGGGTTAGAAATATAAGTCATTTCTTAAAGCAAAAAGTTGCTGTAGCGAGTTTTCCTTGTGCTAGCTCTTCTCTTTCAGGCCATCTTACTGAAGCTAAACATCAGTTCACTTGACAACTTTACTCAATTCTAGGCAACAGTGGCTATGCTCTGGCCTGCAGAGACAGTGAATCCATTCTGGCTCTGACACCCAATTTTATTGTAAAACACATTCATGTTGACATCATATCAGTTTTCTGAACTATTACATGCATAAAAGAATTCACCCCTTTCCATTCAGTCTTTTTCAGCCTTCCAGTTAGGAGAAATCTGCACACCCAGTGTTTTCATTTTGCATTTAATGTGGTCTAGTCCAGAAAATAGCAGCTTCAGTTAAAAAAATGTTTTTCTTGAGGCACCTTTCAGAGTGTGTTAGCTTAATGGTATTCATTGGTAGGAGAGGACTAAGGAGAAATGCACAAGGCAGTTTTTAGGAGAGAACAGTTGAAGTTTAGGGTAAAACAAGTCAATATTGACCCAAGATTATGGGGTTTAGTTGCTCGACTTCTTTTGCATGCGACTGCTATTTGAAGGATTTCTTGCTGAGCCTCGTCCATGCCCAAGTTTGTGGGCTTTGCCTCCTACTTGATCTTTTTGGTTGTATTGTTTTTGTGAAGGCCTTTGATTGCTGATTTTTTTGTTTACTTGTTTTACTTACATTGGAATTTGCTAGTTTTGCACTTGGAGTTTGTTTCAAATATAATTCAAATCTTCGTCTTTAGTTTATGGGGGAAATAAATGTTTTTTGTTTACAAAATTAAGCTCTTTCATTTTTATATCAGTTCTAGCTTTGTACTGAGTTTTGCTGAGGCTATCCTTGGTTTTCACGATAAAGAAATTTCACCTTTTCACTTTTTACAGGGCTTGATTGACTTATTTGGTTTCCTGATCCTAAATATTAAGATATTTTATTTTCCTTCTTCTCTGTGAATACAGGTCTCCCTAAAATATCCACAAACCTATTTGGGGAATTTAATAAGGTTTTCCTTGTTATTTGGTTCTACTGTTCTGAGACTGCCCATTGGGAATTTCATTTACCCATAAGAGACTGACATTCTTACATGGAGTGATTGCAAATTTTGTTTTTAAACTAATATCATAAATATCTTCAATTGATTTTACTTAAATGTGAGTATAATTTACATAAAATTTAAAAAGGGATGGTTCTCAACCCTACGGATGTAGATGTTAACTAATTCTTATTTATATGATTTGGGGCCTGGTATGGTCATATGGGGTATACGGAGAATTTTTAAAAAGGCTTTTTCCTATTGTCTGTATTTCCTAAATATTATGGGCAGAATAAGGTTGTATTAGAGAGAGAAAATTGCGAACATACCCTGACTTTCCACCGGCTGGATGCACATTATCTTTATCTTTATTTATTAATAAAAGACGGAATGCCTTGGAAAACAAAAGGTTTTAATGGCCGGTGCTTGGTATCCTTGACAACAGTCCCGAAAGAATATTACATTAGGGCACCAGAGAACTTTTAAAAATAAGTAATGGAATTCCGTCTCTGTTATGCTTTTAGTAGTCATTTCGGCCATGGTGCAGCGAGGTCATAAGCTGAGCTCAGTGAAGGGAGCCAGAACATGAAATGATGCTGAGAGAACGTCTGGGAGATGAGAGGTACAGAATTACAAGC
>NW_026652285.1:98003481-98063481 GCF_009828535.3 Hylobates moloch
TGTTGAATTAATTAGATTGGTGCTATTGCATTATTGCTATAAAGGTAACATTGTTATGGTCAGTAGCATTTAGAATAGAAGACAAAGAGTCTTACTACATTGTCCTCATTGACTTGCTATCAAGTTAAAATTTAGTGTGGGATCAGAAATTAAGTTTATTGAAATCCTAATTCGTTCAAAAAGGTTTACTGAGTGCCTAATATTTGCTGGGTATTGTTCTAGACGGTAGAGATACAATATTGAATAAAAGAAAAACAAATACCTGCCCTTATGGAACTTACATTCTTGTGGATCTGTTCATACATAACTTGCTACCATGTACATTCTGTGATAGTGCCTAATAGTTTTCGGGGAATCATCAGCAACAGGCTAGATAAGGTTGATCTAGAGTCAAGTATCTTATTAGCTTTTATATGGTTTTGTGGAATAGCTTGGTAATGAGAAGAAAGAACAGAAACACTTATTGAACACTTATAATGTGCCAAGCACTCTATTAAGAATTTTGATATACTTTATCTTATTTAACTCTCACAGTACTTTTAGGAAGTTGGTAGAATTTTTGTTTTCATTAGTGAAAAAAATGGAAGCTCCAAGATGTTAATCAGCTTGCTCAGGATCACATGGCTAATAAGTGAGTGGCAGAACCTTATTTAAACACAAGTCCTTCTGATTCCAAAGGGCTTTTTCTATAAGCATTGTTGTAAGAGAATGTTCCATAAATTCTCAATTGTTGAATTTTTCAGGATGATTTATTTGCAGATATAACAGATAGGCTGTGATGTCCTCATGTGTGCTGTATTAATTGTGCTATCCTTTTTGTAGCAGCATATCCATAAGGAATGAAAGAATATCAGGGTGCACATGGTGGATTTAAAAAAAAAAAAAAAAGGAAGGATAATGTAGGAGTCAGTCTGGTAGGCAGAAGAAGGTCATGTTAATGTTCCAAAGTGACTTGAAGTGCTGTGTCACAGTATTTAACATGCACATTTTAAAATGGTACACGTAACGAACCAATAGTAGATGTTATTCTAGTTTATCATTACCATGTTTCATTGATTCTAAGATGTTCATTCTTCCCTCCTCATTTTAGCATTTCTGAAATCAAGATGCCTCTTATAATCAATATCATGTCATAGTTTAATTGGCATAAGTTTTTCCTTCTTTACAGTAGCACATAAAATCATGATGAGTCTTAGATTTGGTGAAATATAATTATTCATATTTTGGCAACACCCTAAATATCAATATACATTTTATTTCCTAAAGGCTGCATAGAAGTTATTTCAATCATCAGATTATTAATTTGTGTTTTTAGTGCTTTAGATGCATTAGATAAATGCTTATACTTACAATTACCATGTAGCTTTAACGTTTTTACTTACTCAACAGTGTAACTGTTTGAGTGTTTTCAGAACATCTGCTAATATGCCAGCAAACCATAGATATATTGGATTATTAATATATTTTGAAGAATTACGTATTATGTACTTTGTGCAGTAATGTATCATGGTTCCAAAGAAACCATCAGGCTTTTCAAGTCATTAACTCACCTTTTAAAAAGTCCTTAAATATATATTTAGATGGACCACTTAACTGTGATTTTGACGTCTTAGTCTATTTCTTTTGATAATTAATGCTACAGGAGGCAACCTAGTAGATTAATATTAAATTGTAGCATTAAATGTTACTAACAGAAATAGAGTGAAAATGCCTTGTTCCTTTAAGTTTTGTTCTTATACCATCTATTTCCATGAGAGTCTGCAGAATTTTCTGAATGATGGGAGGTTTGGCGCGATTTGGAACATATGTGTCTTTGATTTTCACATGTTGTTCTAACTGATGTCAAAAGGAGTTTTTGCATTGGCAGCCTGAAGCCAGTCCATGGCATTTAGTATCTAAGTACACTGGAAGTTCAGATTTAAAGTTGAGCAAAATGCTGACTTGTGCTTTTTTGACATGCTTTGCCTTTTGAAAACATAGTAATTATGATGTTATATATATTAATTTTCAGTGTTTCCTACATATTATTTAAATATCCAAACCACAGAAAACGTTATTTGTAAGTAGTAGTCTTTAAGTAAGGTAGGATGCAATTGGTATAAGTATGAATTTACATTAAGAAATTAGAAATTTTAAAGATTTAGTAAGAATAAAGTCAGTATTATACTGAAAAATTATAATTTGTAAAGCTTCTCCCCATGTTTTATGCAGAAGTCTAAATAAGCACATGAATTAAGTTTGTAAGCCTTATAAAAACTAAACATAATACTGTTTGAGAAAATCAACATTTTAAATCATGCTAAGTCTCTTCCTATTTTTACTCATCCTCTTGCAGAGCATTGACAAAAATATGAAATTGATTTGGTTGAAGGGTGTTAAAGAGCCGACAGCCAAATGTCACAAACAATGAATGGCTGCAGTGTTGAAAAAATCAATAGGGAGGTTAAGCTGGTCTTGTGAAAGACTTGGCACACTGCTCTGTTCCAGGAAGATATCTGTCTTCTGGCCTTGGTTGCATGATCAAAAGGAAAACTTGATAGGTTTAATGAAGGGAGATACTGTAAAACTGACAGCAGAAATATAGACACTGTGGTAAACCATAGTGCACATCAGTGAGTGGAGCTATTAGATATATTTTTCAGCCTGAAAAAATACTTATGGGGTAGAGATGTCAAAAATATTAACATTCTTTTACTTTTTCATCAGTTCCTCTATCAGCTAATAAATTTGCCTTAAGTAAAAAAAGGATTGCATCTGGCTAAGTACATGAGATGTTTAACGTGCGAGACACAATAATTGCTGTGTTAATTAGTAAAAGAATTTCCCAAATCTGTTGATTATAATGTTTAAAATCTAAATCAACATTATATCTCTGCCATTCACAGATTGTGTCCAAGGTATTAAGAAAGATCGACAGCCTAAGTAAAAAAGACGGCCATTGACTTGTCAATGAAAATAGAAAGTCTGTCATTGAAAACCAAGGTGGGATTTATGATTCATTAGTACACCCCACAGGCCATTAGGAGATATTTTATAGAAGCATCTTTTTTAACACTTTTATTGATAAACAGTATGTTGGCCTAAAAGATACTTCACTGTGATTGCTTTGATCAGAGCTATATATTATGAAGCCTGACATTTTAACACATATCAAATAAGATTGAGATCATTTATAGATATGTTTCTTTGCAGTTTACTGTAGTTTGTTGGTTATCAGCTGTATACTAAGTAATATTTTGTCTGCATTATTTTTTCACCTGAATTTCTTAAGAACTTTTATTATACTATGAAATCAATTATTTCTTGGGTGCTCACTGTGTATTAGTCATTGGGGTGCTCCTTAATTAAAAGCATTTGTTTAGAAGTTTAGAGATTTCAAAAAATTATTGCTGCTTTTTTTTTTTTTTTTACAAAGAGGCAGCTCCATTTTATTTTATTAGCCTTCCTTAGATGTGGCAGTCTTTTTGTGTATGTCTCTGAGTGGATTTAAGAAAAAGGAACCATTAGTTTAAAATTCCCGAATGTGGTATTCAGTTTGGAGAAGATGATAACCTGTTTAAAAACAAATAAATAAAAAGAGCAGAAAAAAAGGGAAAGATGTCTGGCAGATATTCTGCAAGTGGACGCTGTAATAAAAATGCCCCCTACTTTGTCAGGGTGGTATTTGGAGGGCTGCTGCCATATGTTACTTTCCTTTTTAGCTGGGATTATGCCATCATTATTGCTGATAAAAGCTGTTTACTGCCTTGGCAAAGGAATGATGCTTGGAGCAGTTTTGGAAACCGCCATTCAGTTTACAAAAAAGTTCATTTAGTGCCAGATGCTAGAATCCTAGGTCTTTGTTGTCTTTTCCCATTATTAGATCCAGCCATTGTCTATTTCCTTTTTTCCTTTTATAGTAAAATGTTTCTTCTTACTACCTGTTTTAATTCAAGCCGTTAATGCGGGAGGTTATCTAAATTATTACGTTCTTCATGTTAACTGATCAGTACTAAAGATGGGCAATTTGGCTTTCGGAACAATTGACCAGATTTGGAATAAGCACTGTAGTGTGCAATGAGGTTCCAGTTTCTAAACAGCCTGAATGTGTTCTCTCTTTAGTACCATTGCACATGAAGGAGAGCTTGGTTCTGTGTTTGAATAAACTGTTGGCCAATAGGCAATCTCTGAAAACATTGAAGGTGGGAATTGTTTTGGGTCAAGTTATAACATTGTTTTTATCCTGTTATGAAACATTTCCCAGGAAATGTTAAATTCATAGTTGTTAGAACTTTTTCTGAGAATATTACCTTTCCAGTTATTTTTCTGAGACATTTCTTCCGCTTTTAAACACAACAGTTAGTAGCGACTGCATGATTGGATTGCACTGCCCTAAGAACTTGTAAATGCAAATAGTAATAGACTTTTTTGTTGTTAATTAGCATACAATACTAAGTAGGCCTTTGATGCATACTTAATACTCCAGCTTTGTATAAGGCAAGTAGATTGTTTTATTTTTAGTGTTTTGTCAACATTTTATTAAAATCCATTTATCTCTCAGTTTCTAAAAACATTCTTTTTCTCAACTTGCAGGACTGTCTGGTGGAGTCAGTATCTGTATAAAATGTGATGTGTTGGCCCACCCAGAGATTGTACTGTTGGCCATGTTAGTATTATGCTTCAACCATCTTTTTCCACACCTCAGAATTTAAATTGTACTCCTTACCTGAATTAAGAATTACTTTAAGTGCAAAACTAACTCTTAAAAATAATGCTGACAAATTAAGGTCTCACTGATTTACCTCAAAATATAGCCATGATTTCCTCAAGTATTGTATACTTTTACTCTGATGCTCTCTTTTCTAGGAACGGTTGCCAAGAGGACAGAGTCCAAAAATTAGTGTAAAAAACACATTTTTTACTGGACTTTTCTGAGACTTGATTTTCTCTTTATAAAAAATGTAGATAATACCTGTTTGTAAGGGTGTTATGAAAAGAACCTGGGAGATCATTTTTACAAAAAGAAGAATATCAGTCATCTGTTAGAATACTGTAGAATACACCAAAATGTAGCTGACCTGGGATGCCACAAATGGCCCCCTAACAATTCAGACTTTTGGATGACTTTAGGTGGGAAAAGAAAGGAAAATCCATCTTTGAATGTATCCAAGTGCAAAGTTTAATGATAGGAAATTTCAATGTCAGATTGAAATTGAAAATTTAGAATCACCTGGGTGAAAGGGTTAAGTGTCCTTATTAAAGATTGCAACTATTTGAGTTTATGTGTACCTGCTGTTTTTCAGAAATAATTTTTGATGATTATGAGTAAATACTTATTACTTAGTTTCTTGAATTAACATGAACACAATTTAAAAATAATTCTTAAAATAAAACCCACGTAAAAAGTTTTTAAGCTGAAGATATATTTTAGGGAGTAAATACTTTAGCTATGCCCAATATGAGTTAATAAATAGACACTGACATGAAAAATATGCATTTATTTAAACAAGAAACATTAATTGGCTGCTGTATACACACACACACACACACACACACACACACACAAACATGCAAATACACATACACATGCACAACATGGCACTGTAATTGGAATCTCTGGAGAGCACCAAGCTTTGCACCAATATAGACCTGCTATTTTAATTAACTAATTAATTTTTGTTTTGTTTTTGTTTTTGTTTTGAGACAGGGTCTCACCCTGTTGCCCAGGCTGGAGTGCAGTGGCATCATGTTGGCTCACTGCACCCCCAACCTCCTAGGCTCAAGTGATCCTCCCACCTCAGCCTCCCTAGTAGCTGGGGCTACAGGTGAACCTCACCATGCCCAGCTGCTTTTTGTATTTTTTTTGTAGAGACAGGGTTTTGCTATGTTTCCCAGGCTGGTCTTAAACTCCTGAGCTCAAGTGATCTTCCCGCCTCCGCCTCCCGAATTGCTGGGATTACAAGGTGTGTGCCATCATGCGCAGCCCTAATTTATTTTTAATATTAAAAAATTTAATCTATTGGACACCCCCTGCTTCCCAAATAGTTGCCCTTCAAATTGTATTTGCAGAATTGTTAGTGAAAAGGCCATTAATTGTACAAATTAACATTTCTTCTCTAGTTATCTAAATACACCTTTATAATTTTTAGTGAATGAATGTGTTTCATTCATCTTACTCAAATAGCTTTAGCTAACTCAGTTGTCTCAGATTTTCCAAGAGACTAAAATGTCATTGCTTTCTCTCCCCATTTTCATAGTCATATTCATTTGTGCTTAAGACTTATAAGCATTGCAATCACTGTCATTTAGGACAATTGAAAGGGAACTTGGGTTGAAAGAGCTTGTGTTTTGGTTATCAAGTTGCCATGGGTTCCAAACTCCCAGTTTTGCTATTTATTACAGTTATGGCTTTAAACTAGTTACTGGACTTTTCTGAGATTTGGTTTTCTCATTATAAAAAATGTAGATAATATCTGTTTGTAAGGGTGTTATGAACAGAGCTTGGGAAAAAGTGGGTACTCTGTAAATAGTAGATACTTTTACTATCAGTAAGCTAGATTGTATCAGCATGAGGTGACTAAGTCAAATTAAGTCAGTTTAGTTTTACCTTTCTGGCTTATCTGCATGGAGTGCTCTTGACATGAATTCTGTCTTTCAATGGTTGATTTGCTTAAGCCATACTGCATTATTTGCAGATCAGGAAAAGTTTGAGATGTCATCCGCAAGAACTTACAACAAAACTAAGCAGAATGGAATCAACTTCAGTTTCATTTTAGTTGAGAATCAGTCCAAGAATGAATAACTGTAATATATTTAATTTTATAGATTGAGTTTAGGATATTTTATTAACTTTTTTTTTACAGTGACCTAGTTTTTCAGTTTCCTTATACCAAATAATTTAAAAATTATTTGTAAGTTATTTATAAATCTAGTAACATATTTACAAAATTTATACAGTACTTTAATATATTCCTATAAACTTCTTCTAATATTATATAGTATTAGTGCTTCCTATTGGTATATGTTTTAATCTAATTGATCTTGACTTACTTTCTTCAAGATAAAGATTTTTTTCTTTTTTAAAAAAATCCTTCAAATGATAAATATCCCTTCATCAAATTTTAGATGTCATGTTGACAGTATATCAAAACTATGCTTTTACTAGGGCACAGTGTTACTTTTGGTTAAGTGTGTGGGTTTTGTTGTGATTTTGCTTGCATTCTAATTCTATAGGGAGAATGCGACTTTTTCCCCTGTTTGGATAGATGCATCTAGAACCAAATGAGGGCAATAAAGTCTAATAGAAAGCTTTACAAATGAAAGTTTTGTTTCTGTTTGTGCAATACCTTGTTCCCCCTTTATGTATCCTGGGAAATCATACTGATCAATAGTTCCCATTTCAGTACAACTGCAGCAAGCATTACAACTGTATAAAATTTACAGCATCGTCTGCTGTAAATTTTAATTGGAAAAACCTTATAGCGTTGCGCTCTATCTTTGGAGGTTTAAATCTATATGATTTTTTTAATAAAAAAATTTACAACATAATATCATGTCATACAATTTTTATGGACATATAATATAAATAGGCCCAAACCATAGCCATATTGGAAAAAAATAACTGTAAAAATATATTTTAACTTAGTGCATTAAACATTTTTGCTATAGAAACAATGGACTTGGTAAAGTAATTTAATGAATGACATAAATAATTATGAACAATATCAGATGAGAGATATTAACAAATAAATATATTAATAAAAGATATATTATCTGGTTTCTCTGTGTCCCAAGTGGGGCCTCTTTTTGAATCAATGTAAAATACTCTGTATAGAGCTAGTGTTCTGAACTGGAAGAGTATGAGAAAAATGTTGCTTTCTGTGCTGCTTTATTTCTGTCACAGGTCAGGCTTAAAATGCTGTGTGATACAGTTATTGACTCTAATCTGGGCATAAACACAAGTCCTCAAGCACCAGCCCAATTAATAATTTGCATAATTAACACGCATATTAAATAGGGACTGGCCTTGCATCTGTATTTGCAGTGATCGGGGTAATGAGGGCTAACGGAGCGGCGCCTCGGGCCTGTGTTAGCAGACGTGTGGCAGTAGTAATTTTTGCTTGGATTGACAACTGCTAGACAAGCAGTCCCAGCATAAAACTAAACCCCGTTTGGCAGTATTAATCGTTGACAAACTGCTCTTAAAGCTGTAACATTGTTTCTGTCAGTTGTTTGGTTTGATGTCACTGTTAGACATAATAAATCAATAGTGTCAGAATTTGGTAATGTTTATAGCTAGCAAGGTTTATTATTTCATATGACTGTCATGTACAAATAGTGGTTATCATGGTTGCCTCTAAATTATCAAAGACAGAATATTGCTTTGAATATACTTCTGTAATTCTTGTTTCAGTGAATTCTTTGCCATCTGGAAATGCTTTTGGTTGGTATGCCTGCCCAATTCTATTGTAATATTCATTGTAATATTGGTGCCCTATGTCCTGTTCCATGATTTTTAAAGGAATATACAGTTTAATTTCTTGAAAGTTCATTTAGCTATAGATGAAGAAGATACACCTAGCTTATTCAGCTTTATCTTCATTCAGAAATTGATATTAAATGTGTGTGATAGAGTGCAAGCATACTGAGTTTCTTCAGAATAGGATTTGAATTTCATTGGATTTAAACTATATATAGGAAGGAAATATATCGTTGGCACTTATTGTTTATGGAGAAAGTACAGGCTGAATATCCTTTATACAAAGTGCTTGGGACCAGAAGTATTTTTGGACTTTGAATTTCTTCAGATATTGGAATATTTGTGTTACTGGTTCAGCATCCCTAATCTAAAAATCTGAAACCCAAAATGCTCCAGTGAGCATTTCGTTTGAGGGTCATGTCAATACACAAGAAGTTTTGGATTTTGGAGCATTTCGAATTTCAGATTTTTGGATTAGGGATTCTCAGCTTGTATTCAGGATACAGATAAGTCCCTTCTCTCCCCATTCTTCCCTTCTACTCTCTCATTTCTCCAAAAGCTTTAGGTAAACATTTACATATAATCCCACTCTCCCATCTGACCCCCAGTACCACATATTTTAAGACTTTTCTTCATTTAGACTTCAAAAACATTTCTTTAAAACTTTCCTCAAGAAGCGATATTATCTTTATTGTTATTCCATTAAAAGCCACTCCTATTTACAGTATTTTCGGTGGAACAGAATTTTACATGTGAAATTACTAGCTATACATGAAAATGTTTATTATATAGCTATAACATGTTTATGATAAACTGTAGTAAAATAATAAAGCCTATTTTCAACTACTTAGGAATAATTTTGGTATCTTTCTGCATAGCATTTTGACATTTCAAGTAAAAGTGTATGTAAACACATTATATGTGAATCAGGGGATTTTATGACCTGCCAAAATCTTTTCTTTAGCAAACAAGTAGGCACTTTTAAATTATGAGCATAAGAAGTGCATTAGTTTTAAAAAGGTGTAGTCAATTGGAGTAAGGCTGCCCTTAGCTTGTCATAGGAATATTTTCACATAAAAGAGGCCATGCATAAATTCAGAAAATTATTAGAGTCCATAGGTAGAAAAACATGAAATTATGAGCATTAACAGCATTAAGGCCAGGTGTGGTGGCTCACTCCTATAATCCCAGCACTTTGGGAGGCCAAGGCGGGAGGATCACATGAGCCTAGGAGTTCAAGACCAGCCTGGGCAATATAGGGAGACCCCATCACTAGAAAAAAATTAAAAAATTATCTGAGCGTGGTGTTGCATGCTTGTAGTCCTAGCTACTTGGGAGGCTGAAGAGCATTTAGTAAGGCATTTGATAAAAAGCAAGTATGGTCTGCTCATGATGCCTCTCGTTTATATATTGTTTAAGCTGTAATTTTAAAGCTTATTTCCCATTTATTGTATATTTGTACATGTGCATATCGTATACATATGATAGCATAATGCTAAACGGCAGCCATATGTAAAAGATAACAAGGGGATTTTCAGGATATAAATGAAATGTCGTAAGTAATCTGTTTCTTAAAAATCAATACACTGGAATCGGTGGATTTAAATGAATGGGGTTCCATTCAAAAGTGATATTTCTAGAAAGTAAATGCATATTTCACTTTTGGGGACCCTACTTTTGAAAGACTTTTGTCCATTCTGGTTTTTTTTTTTCGTTTGTTTTTTTGTTTTTAAGACGAAGTTTCACTCTTGTTGCCCAGGCTGGAGTGCAATGGCACAATCTCGGCTCGCTGCAACCTCCGCCTCCTGGGTTCAGGCTATTCTCCTGCCTCAGCCTCCCGAGTAGCTGAGATTACAGGCACCTGCCACCATGCCCGGCTAATTTTTGTATTTTTAGTAGAGACAGGGTTTCACCATGTTGGCCAGGCTGGTCTTGAACTCCGGATGTCAGGCGATCCACCGTCCTTTGCCTCTTAAAGTGCTAGGATTACAGGCATGAGCCACCGCGCCTGGCCAACTTTGGCCCATTCTTTTAATTATCTTTAATGGTGGTAAATATAAAATGAATAGCTAGAGATAGTAGTAAGTTAAATGAGGTTGTGTGACTACCGCTTCTGCCCATAGACAAGTCTAAGGCCTGTGCATGTTTACAAGGAGAGGTCAGGTGGCCCACAGAGGGTGATGGAGATTTCTAGAGTAGGAGAAATGATAGTGTAGGTCAGGATCAGGGAGGTGATGAGATGAGAGAAAATAGTTAGATTGCTTTTCATCTTTCAGGTCTCAGCTTAAATGTCACCTCTTTGAAAGGACTTTCTTAATTGATTTTGCTGAAGTCTGTCTTCCCTGTTATTTTTGGGCTCTGTCCTTCATACCATTTATCATAACTTGTTTATTATTATTTTTTGTCAAGGCCCATGAAAGTGGGGACCTTATCCCTTCTTTTGCCATTGATATGCTTCAGAGGGAAGGCAATGAAGAACATTGCTACTGCAAGGCCTCCAGTGGGTGGGATTGCAAACTTGAGGAAGGGACTTCATATTTCTTTAACATGGACTTTGTGCTTATGTTTGGTGCTTTTTGTTCTCTTGTCTTCTTAGAATAGCCTTATCAGGCAGTTATTAATGTTTCCATTTTATAGATGAGAAAACTGAGGCTCAGAGAAGTGAAGTGACACAGCCAGTAAGCAGCTGAGCTGACATCTGAATTTGGAGCTTTGTAATTTCAAAACCCACAGGATACCACATGATCCATGCTCTGTGGAATTTGTTGGTGTGGTCTGTGTAAAAGGTGATCAATAGATATGTAATGGAATTCCTAGACAGTATTGGGTATTTGGTTACAATTATATGACATGCATTTATAGCAGATCTGGTCTTCAAGGTTTTCCTAATTTCTCTATCGGTGTTTCCTAATATAAGCATAAAGACAATGAAAATGTGTGTTATCAGTAAAGATAGGGTTGGTGAGCTCTTCTTATATAGGGTTGGCCTATTGCCTCTCCTGTGCTTGAATGGAAGTAGCTATGTACTGTCCTTGAGGGAATTGAAAAAACACTCACTCAAATAATTTTCTGTTGGGCTTAAATCTGCTATGGGACCCCAGCTGAGAAAGGCTGAGTTAGTTTATGCCACTGTAACAAACAACCTCCAAATCTTTATGGCATTAAAACAGAAGTTTATTTCTCATACCATATTCATTGTGGATCTGTATGTGGCTCTGCTCATTGTAGGCACATAGGAATCCAGGCTAATGAATTAGCCACCGTCTCTCAAACATTGCCAGTTGTCCTCCCATAAGTAAAGCAACTTCTGGATGTTTTGTCTGATCAGCATTTATTTTTTTTTATTTTTATTTTTTTTTCATTTCATTGAATTATTTATTACGTACCATCATGAGCTAGGTGCAGTTCTAGGTACTTGAGTTTTATCAGTAAATAAACATGATCATCACAGACGATGCACAGGAAGCATTTAATAAATTCAAGAGGAATTCAGCCTCAAAAATTATGAAATATTGGGAAATCATTCATCATGTAAAAACTAGATATAAAAAGAAACTTTTCCTGTAAGAGATAGCCTCTTCAAAAAATAAAATAAAAACCTACAGCCAAGCCAATGAAATAGAGCACATATCTCAGTAGAACTGCAGACAATTATGCTGGTATTACTACTTTTAGTTGGTGTTGTGCTGGAGGTTGAAATTAGTCCAGTAAAGCAAGAAAAAATATATATAGGTATAACCTAATGACTGAAGTGGAAAAATAAGTCATTATTTACAGATTATGTGATTGTCTATGTGGAAATGGAAAAGAATCATATTAAGTACTCTGGACTGAACGATAACCCCAAAAATTCCTATGTTGAAGCTCCAAATCCCAATGTGACTGCATTTAAAGGATATGGCTTACAAGTAACAAATGTTCATAATTCTTGCTCACAAGTCTTTCTCTCAAAGTCATGTGGCCAACCCCAAGGGGACAGGTAGTATATATGAACTTAGCATGTGCCCAGAGGGAGAGGAGAGTTGGATATCAGTAAATGGTATGAATGACAATCACAATTAGCACAGTAGAAAACTAAAGAACTCTAGGTAGCCAGTGAAGGGTAGTGCTGCAGTGATTGTATTTGGATAGTTGTAAAATCTAATGGCCAACCAAATATGTGTTAGTGTAATGGGGAAATTGGGAAAGAAATTCCAGTGAAGAAAAATTATTGTTCACATGTTCTGGTGAGCACATTTAAAGATGTTCGCCATTGGCCAGGTGCGGTGGCTCATGCTTATAATCCCAGCACTTTGAGAGGCTGAGGCAGGCAGATCACCTGAGGTTAGGAGTTCAAGACCAGCCTAGCCAACATGGTGAAACCCTGTCTCTACTAAAAATGCAAAAATTAGTCAGGCGTGCTGGCAGGCACCTGTAGTCGTAGCTACTTGGGGGGCTGAGGCAGGAGAATCACATGAACCCAGGAGGCAGAGGTTGCAGTGAGCTGAGATCGTGCAACTGCACTCCAGCCTGGGTGACAGAATAAGACTCTGTCAAAAAAAAAAAAAAAAAAAAGATATTCAACATCATTAGTCATCAGGAAAATGCAAATCAAAAGTTCAACAAGGTACCACTTTACACTTACTAGGATGATTATAATAAAAAAGGCAGGCCAGGCATGGTGGCTCATGATGCCTGTAATCCCAGCACTTTGGGAGGCAGAGGCGGGAGGATCGCTTGAGCCCAGAAGTCTGAGCCCAGCCTGGGCAACATGGCGAAACCTGGTCTCTACTCCCCTCCCTCCCACAAAAAAAATTAATCCAGTGTAATGGCACATGTCTGTGGTCCCAGCTACCCAGGAGGTTGAGGTGGGAGAATCACTTGACCCCAGGAGGTTGAGGCTGCATGCAGTGAGCTGTGATTGAGCCACTGTACTCCAGCCTGGGTGATAGAGTGAGACCCTGTCTCAAAATAATAATAATAATAATAATAATAATGATAAAAGAGCAGATAATAATAAGTGTTGGTGAAGATGTGTAGAATTTGAAATCCTCCTACACAGCTGGTGGGAAAGGAAAATGGAAAATAGTCTTGTCAGTTCTTCCAAAGGCTAACTGTATAATTACCATATGACCCAGCAATTTTATGCCTAGGTACATACCCAAGAGAAATGAAAATATATCTGCAGAAAAAAAATCACAGATGTTCATAGCAGCAGTACTCGTAATAGCCAAGAAATAAAACAACCCAAACTGATTAATGGATAAACAAATTATGGTACATCCATACAATGGAATATTATTCAGCCATAGCAAGGAATGAAGTATTGATACATGCTACAACATGTATGAACCTTGCCAACATTTTGTCAAGTGAGAGAAACCATTTATCAAGGACCACATATTGTAAGATTACATTTATATGAAATGTCCTGAAAAGGCAAATCTATAGAGAAAGAAAGTAGATTAGTGGTTGCCAGGGACTGAAGCAAGGGACATAGGGTGATGAGGAGTGACTAATGGGGAATTTTGAGAGAGGGTGATGAAAATGTTGGAAAATGATTGTGATTGTTGCACAACTCTGTGAATATACTGAAAACTATTGAATTGTATACTTTAAGTGTATTGTATAATAAGTGAATTGTATCTCAACAAAGTTTTATAAAAAATAGCCTGGGGGAATATAAGGAGACATATCATATTTCATTGATACTAAAATGCACTTTAAATAAACATTTTCACATCTCTGAAATCAGGATGCCTTTTAGAAACAATGGTGTCTTAACAGTTGCTGCCAGCCAGTTGGTAGTCTTGTTGTGGTTGCATTGCCTGTGTATACAAGAACTTGGTGTTTTTCCTGGTGGCGTTACTAGGTATATGTAGCCTCTTGATATTTCAGTCAACAAACCATTTGATGACTGTTGCCTGATTGTGCTTCAAAACCTTCTCGTGACATATGGTAAGAGCAACAGAACACCAGCATCAAAATTTATGGAATGAGTATCAGTGGCTTGGAAGAAAATTAATAGTGGAGTACTTTTTTTTTTTTTTTTGAGGCGGTGTCTCACTGTGTTGCCAGGCTGGAGTGCAGTGGTGCAATCTCAGCTCACTGCAATCTCCACCTCATAGGTTCAAGCAATTCTCCTGCCTTAGCCTCCTAAGTAGCTAGGATTGCAGGAGTGTGCCACCACACCCAGCTAATTTTTGTATTTTTAGTAGAGATGGGATTTCACCATGTTGGCCAGGATGATCTTGATCTCCTGACCTCGTGATCCACCCACCTTGGCCTCCCAAAGTGCTGGGATTATAGGTGTGAGCCACTGTCCCTGGCCAGTAGTGGAGTACTTTTTAAGAAATGCTGTATCACCAACATTCTTGATTACACAAAGGATGGTATTGTATGGAAACATGGACATTGAGAACTCTGAGTCAATAAATGATTCAGAAGAGTCAGATTTGAATGTGAATTACTTTTAGGACTGTATTAAATTTATTTTACGTGTATTTTTCTTTTCGTGTATGTACAAGAGTGATGTATGATTTTTACTTTATTTTATTTTGAGACAGGGTCTCACTGTGTTGCCCAGGCTGGAGTGCAGTGGTGTGATCTCGGCTCACTGCTGCAACCTCTGCCTCCTGGGCTTAAGTGATCCTCCCTCCTCAGCCTCCTGAGTAGCTGGGACTACAGGCACATGCCACTACACCTGGCTAATTTTTGCATTTTTTGTAGAGTTGAGGTCTTGCTGTGTTGGCCAGGCTGGTCTTGAACTCCTGGGTTCCAGTGATCTTCTTGCTTCTGCCTCCCAAAGTGCTGGAATTACAGGCATGAGCCACTGTGCCTGGCTGACACAGGACATGATTTTTTTTTTTTTTGAGATGGAGTCTCTGTCACCAGGCTGGGGTGCAGTGGTGCGATCTCAGCTCACTGTAACCTCTGCCTCCCAGGTTCAAGCGATTCTCCTGCTTCAGCCTCCTGAGTAGCTGGGACCACAGGTGCTTGCCACCACATCCAGCTATTTTTTTGTTTTTTGTATTTTTAGTAGAGACGGGGTTTCACCGTGTTGGCCAGGATGGTCTCGATCTCTTGACCTTGTGATCTGCCCACCTCGGCCTCCGAAAGTGCTGGGATTACAGGCGTGAGCCACCATGTCTGGCCCTGACATATGATTTTTAAAATTGATGTTTAAAAAGTCTAAAAGGCCTTTTCAGTAAGTATAGTAGATACTTCCTAAGAATTAAGAAACATTGTACCCTAGTGTAATTGACAGAGTTTAGATTCTGTGAAATGCTATAGTAACAGGTTAATACATTGTGGGAAGATTAGATGAAGTGATGAAGAAACACCTAAGAAACCAGTATTTCTTATCACTGGTTACTAGGTGTTTCTTCATCACTCTTTTTTTCTATCTCACACAATTTTCCCTGTTCTTAATACTTAGCTTTGCCCCGTGTTTTTATTTCCTTCTCTTTTTAATAATCATACCTGAGCAATTTTTTTTCTAATTATGTAATTCCCCAGTTAAGAACCTTTTACTTCCAAAGTGGGTGTTATTATTGAAATTTGAGAAGTCCCTGCCTCCTTAGAGAAGCAGGCAACGATGGGGAGAATGACTTATAAACCAGTAGAGGGTGTTCCAAAGTGTGTTCCATGGAACAATTGAAAGATAATGAGAAAGGAGAATAAACTGTCCAGGGTCAGAGTGAACTTGAGAAATGCTAGACTAAACAGAATATTGCAGAACTTATCAGAGCATTTAGAATCATGATATACTTTGGGATTCCCCATGAGAGTAATATAATAGGCAGCATTTCTTAAAATTTTGTGACTTAGAACCATTAAAAGAAAATCTGATTAGTATCCTGAGGGACCAGCATCAAGATAACACACTCTTTTTGAGAAGAATTTTGGGAGTCAATTATTAGAGTGTACTGCCTGGCTGTCCAGCATCTCCTAGATCAGCACTCCCAAATGTTTTTGGCACTAGGGAGTGGTTTCATGGAAGACAATTTTTCCATGGATGGGGGTGGGGGAGGATGTTTCAGGATGATTCAAGTGCATTACATTTATTGTGCACTTTATTTCTATTATTATTACATTGTAATATATAATGAAATAATTACATAACTTGCCATAATGTAGAATCAGTGGGAGCCCTGACTTTGTTTTCCTTCAACTAGACGGTCCCATCTGGGGATGATGAGAAACAGTGACAGATCATCAGGCATTAGATTCTTGTAAGGAGCGTGCAGCCTAGATCCCTTGCATGCACAGATCACAATAGGGTTCATGGTCCTGTGAGAATCTAACGCCTCTGCTGATCTGACAGGAAGCGGAACTCAGGTGGTAATGCGATGGGGAGTGGCTATAAATACAGATAAAGCTTTGCTTGCTTGCCCGTCGCTCACCTCTTGCCATAGGGCCTGGTTTTCAGCAGGCCATGAACCAGCACCGGTCCGTGGCTTGGGGATTGGGGACCGCTGTCCTGGATTATACAAGACACAGATAGGAAAGGCATGAGGTATCATCTGGTATAAACATCTTGTTTAGAAATGGGAAAATTGAGTCTCAGAGAAATAGGCGACTTGCCTGTGCTCATATAGCTAATTTTGTCTTTTATTTTTGTCAGTTGTGCGTGCATAACATGAAGACTAACATTTATTGTGCCTGGCGCTGTTCTGAGTACTTCCTATGTATTCATCCACATGACAAGCTGGGTAACTTGTGGCCATGCCACATCAGTATTTAAATCTACACTTTCTTTTGCTTTTTTTTTTTTTTTGAGACGGTGTCTCGCTCTGTCGCCCAGGTTGGAGTGCTGTGGCGTGATCTCGGCTCACTGCAGGCTCTGCCCCCCGGGGTTCACGCCATTCTCCTGCCTCAGCCTCCCGCGTAGCTGGGACTACAGGCGCCCGCCACCTCGTCCGGCTAATTTTTTGTAGTTTTAGTAGAAACGGGGTTTCACCGCGTTAGCCAGGATGGTCTTGATCTCCTGACCTCGTGATCCACACGCCTCAGCCTCCCAAAGTGCTGGAATTACAGGCGTGAGCCACCGCGCCCGGCCTAAATCTACACTTTCTAGAAAGCTCTGGAGTCTTCATGTAGAGAACTCCTTCGGATTGGTTGATTTCATAATTGTGAGGAAAAATGATTTTCTATATGGCCAGAGGGCTCAAGGAAACTTCAGTACTTTTTTCTAGGAAGAGGTCTTATTTCTTGTTTCCTGGAGAGTAAGTCAGGAGCAGTTACATGTGAGTATGTTCTTATATTAGGCCTAAATCATGTGTCTTTGTGAAAAGAAATTCAGTAATCCGAGAGAAAATAATTGTGTTTCTTAGGGAATTTCTGTAGTATCTTTATGACTATATTTGTTCTAAATTATAGATTGTGGCCTTATCTGCAGTGCTTCATTAGATAGATGAAAATATGTTTCTTTCCATAATAATTCCTGTTTAGTATGATTTATAAAATTATTATTACTATGTTTTAACAGTAATCTGGATGTTTCTGGTCTCTCTAAATGAGCATGGACTCTATTCCTATAGCCCCAACGGGAATTTCAGTAATAACGAAGAACAGATCTGATTTTTTTTTGCATAACATTTTCCTTTTCAAAAGATGCCAAAGCACCTTATAAATGGAAGGATGGTGTCACCTGTCTGGAGCACTAAACTCATTTAAGTCAAACCTATTATAAAAAAGCTTAGGATTAGAAGAGACAAAGATTATGTAGTTTTACCTGTAGAAGAATGTGAAATTGTCATTAGCCTGTAGCCTGTTTTCCTAAATGGTTAATGTGAGAAGACCTCTGAGAATCATGTAGTTAAGTTAGGCTTGGTAATGTGTCAGGACAAAGTGTTTTATACGTAGCTTACCTGCTTGCCTGCCTTCCCCGTTTTTCCCCCAGTTTTTTTCCCCCACAAAAGAAAATAGCTTTTTTTTTTTTTTATTATAAAAGAGTCTTTGCTAGCTGTTAAAATATTTAAAAAACATTGAAAAGTGTTTGAAAAAAGCAACAGTCACATAAATCCCGTTGCTCAGAGATTACCATTCTTCTAAATAGTGCTAAACACGTATATATTAATTTTGAAAAGTAGGTTAAATATGGTATTGTATAGCTGGCATCTTTTACTGAATAGTATATTGTGGATATCTTTCCATGTTAGCAAGTCATTCTATGTCATCATCTTTACTTGGCTGCATAATATTCCATGTTGCCTTTTTTGTCAGTTTTATCACATACTGTGTATTTGCTTGAATCACAATTAAATATCTGTATAGTTATTTTATATTTTTATGGGAGTTTGTTTAAAATATGGCATTATTCTAACTAGAAGTGAAATCATTAATTATTTACTGAGTGCTTATTGTGTGTTAATCTCATTCTTTGCACTTAACTATCTGCTGCCCTTGTGGGGTTTACATTCTAGTGGAAAGAGAGGTAACATTATAGAACAGGTTGGAAAAGATGAACAAAGACATCTCTCTGCCTAGATTGTAAGAGGGAACCAAAGAAACAATCATCATGGCTATTTTATTAGAGGGATGAGAAAGGACCAGAGGCCTCTGTATGTGTCCAGGGAGGTTTACAGATATATGGTTTTTCAGCTTCTATATCTTGTTTCTAGCTAACAGGGCTATGCTTTGTTCTAAAATGGCAGATGTTATTTGTAACTTTGTTTTAAAATAGCATAATATTTCTGCTTAAAAAAATTTCAAAAATGTCAACAATGATTTTTCTTGAAAGTGTTAATATTTCTTCTTGACAGTATCCAAAGCTATACTTTGGTGATTTCCATGGTACTTCAATACTGAATTTGATTACTCTTTGATTAGGCCACTGAATTTTTTGTCTTACTTGCTTTTTTCACCCCTAAGTCATCCATAAAGACGTGAATTGATTTTCATGGTTGTGTTAGGTAAACATAAGTTGTACTACATATGTGTAATTACAAAGCAATTATAATGGCAAATCTAGGGTCTTGTGGCATCTGTTAGTAGGGATCTTCTTATCATATCCCTCAGTGATCATTTGACAAAAATAATACCATAAAGGGATTTCAAAGGAAGCTTGAGAAATGTAGTTTAACAAGCACACGAGTGATGCGTTTCACCCTACATTGATGTTGTTAGGACCATTCACCATAGATGTGCCCTTGGTCCTACCTGAAGTAGTTTTAAAAAAAAATCAATTATTTGAATAAAAAAATAGAAGGCATGAGTAATACATTTTTAGATGTTTGAATTTTTAAATGTTGCTGGAGGAATAACTGTTCAAGTGTGAGACCATGACTCTAAAAAACAAAATTAATGGGTGTGGTGGCTCACACCTGTAATCCCAGCACTTTGGGAGGCCAAGGCGGGTGGATCATGAGGTCAGGAGTTCGAGACCAGCCTGGCCAACATGGTGAAACCCCGTCTCTACTAAAAATACAAAAATTAGCTGGGCATGGAGGCACGCACCTGTAATGTGAGCTACTCGGGAGGCTGAAGCAGGAGAATCACTTGAATGCGGGAGGCGGAGGTTGCAGTGAGCCGAGATGGCACCACTGCACTCTAGTCTGGGCAATAAGAGTGAGACTCCATCTCAAAAAAAAAAAAAAAACAAAAAACAAAAAAAACCACAAAAACAAAACAAAATTTAGTAGATTATAATATTGCACCCAAATCAATTATGACAATGATGATGCCTGTCTCTCTCTCTCTATGTGTGTGTATATATGTATATATATACACACACACACACATATATATACACACAACATATATATATATTTGTTTTTCTTTTTTGTTTTGTTTTGTTTTTTTTGGTTTTGAGACAAGGTCTTATTTTGTTTCCCAGGCTGGAGTGCAGTGACACAATCGTGATTCACTGCAACCCTGACCTCCTGGTCTCAAGCTAGCCTCCCATCTCAGCCTTCCCGGTAGCTGGGACCACAGGTGTATGCCTCCATGCCTGGGTAATTTTTGTATTTTTTGTAGAGACAGGATCTCACAATGTTGTCTAGGCTGGTCTCAAACTCCTTAACTCAAGTGATCTGGTCAACTCGGCCTTCCAAAGTGCTGGGATTACAGGTCTGAGCCACTACACCCAGACTGCAGGTTTTTTTTTTTTACATGCTTCCTGTGTTCTAGGCACTGTGCCAAGCACTTTATATGAATTTATTCATGTAGTTTTCATAAGAACCCTATGAGGTAGGTACTGTTATACCCATTTTATAAAGAAAACGAAAACCAGAGATGTTCCATTGATTTTATTTACATTTGAAAATAGATTGTAGTTCAGTTTCTAGCCATATGGGTAGATTGAATGTGCAGAAAAACCTCACCTGGCATAGAACACTTAAAAATGCTGGCTGTACAGTAAAGAACTTCATTTCCAAAGCATGGCTGAACCAATGTAGTGAAGTAAGACATAAATATTGGCCAGAAGAAAGGACAGAGAGTGATTCCACAGATATGAGAACTGGCATTTATTCCAGGGGTGTAGAGTAGGGGGTGTCTGTCAGTGTTGACCTAGAATGTAGGTTTTGAAGGGGTATGTGCAGCTCAAGAAACAAAATCAGAGCTCTTCACATAAAGCCAGAACCTCTAAAAGGAGAGTACTCACACAGAGTGAACTTGCCCATGGCCCCAGGTGAGACAGACCTTAGCCACGCCCTACATTCAGTTGATTTGGTAATGGAAATCATATTTTCCTTATGGCCCAAGAAGGTTCATGATGAAAATTCAGTTTGAAGTGAATTGTTAGTACTCCTAGGCATCTGTAAAATGCCTGTCTTTTCTGGAGGAAAGCACTTAAAACACAGGTGTCTAAAAATTCACACAGATGAATTTTTGAGGGCCATGGGCTCACAATTAAACAATGAAGAAATAGAAAAAAAGAAAATACCTGAGTTAAAAAAGCCACCATGACTATGAGTTAGCAGAAACATCAAACTGCAGGATCAGGCTGAGAAAGTCTGAAGATATTTGTATCATCAGGTACAGCAAATAAGGTAAGCATATTTTTTAAAAATTCAAGATTGAAAGTATGTTGAACCAAACAGGACACCATTGAAAGTTAACAAGACAGATGTGAAAAGCACAGAAAATTCTTAGAAATGGCTTGAGATGAGAATTAGTGGACAATGGATATGAAGAAATTACCTAGCATACAGTACAACGAATAGATAGAAATATGAAAAAGATGTTAAGAGGATAGAGTAAGAAAGCCCAACAAACATTTAATTTATAGTTCCAGAAATAAAGAATTAAAAAATTGAAGAAAAAGCAATATTCAAGTAGATATTTAGCTGAGAATATGTCAGAATTGATGAAATATACTGGTATTCAAATTCAGGTAGCTCGGTGAATTCTAACTGGGATAAATGGGAAGATAACATCACCAAGGTGTATTATAATGAAACTGCAGAACCCCAAAGATTAAAGAAAAAACATTCTCTAAATCAGAGAAAAGAGCAACAGTGAATAAACAGACAGCTAGCTTCTCAGCAGGAGCAATATGAGCTAGAATTCAATGAAATAATTTCAAAGTGCTAAGAGAAATTAACTAGAATTATCAACCTAGAATTGTCTATGCATGGAAAATACCCGGAGCATGGGCAAAATAAAGGTATCTTCAGACTCATAATTGAAAGCTTTCACTACCAATAGAACTCCACTAAAATAATTTCTGAAGGATATATTTTAAGAAAAAAATAAAAACCCTCAGAAGGAATGTCTGAGTAGCAACAATAATGAGAAAGGAAAATAGGAAATTTGTGGGTGAGTATTGACTGTGTAAAAAGTTTTGGTAAAATTTGTGGATAAGGGTTAACCATGTATATTAGTCCCTTTTCACGCTGCTGATAAAGACATACCTGAGACTGAGTAATTTATAAAGAAAAAGAGGTTCAGTGGACTCAGAGTTCCACATGTCTGGGGAGGCTTCACAATCATGGCAAAAGGCACATTTTTTTTTTTTTTTTGAGACAGTCTCACTCTGTTGCCCAGGCTGCAGTGCAGTAGCATGATCTCGGCTCACTGCAACCTCTGCCTTATGGGTTCAAGGGATTCTCCTGCCTCAGCCTTCCAAGTAGCTGGGATTACAGGTGTGCGCCACCATGCCTGGCTGATTTTTGTGTTTTTAGTAGAGATGGGGATTTCACCATGTTGGCCAGGCTAGTCTCAAACTCCTAACCTCAAGTGATCTACCCACCTTGGCCTCCCAAAGTGCTGGGATTACAGGTGTGAGCCACCACGCCCAGCTGAAAGACACATCTTACATGGTGGCAGAGGAGAGAATTTGTGGAGGGAAACACCCCCTTAAAAACCATCATATCAGGCCAGGTGATCTGACAGAGCTAGATACTGTCAAACAAATAAACAAACAAAAAAACCCCATCACATCTCGTGAGACTTATTTACTATCATGAGAGCAGCTCAGGAAAGACCCACTCCCGTGATTCAGTTACGTCCCACTGGGTCCCTCCCACAAATTGTGGGAACTTCAATTCAAGATGAGATTTGGGTGGGGACACAGCCAAACCCTATCACCACGTAAAATAATATCTAATTTGTAGAGATTAAAGAAATCAAGATAACTTAAATCTTGGATGTAAGTTAAGAGAGTGGTGGTCAGAGTTAAAGCATTTTAAGGTTGATTTATTGTCTGGACAAGAATAAAGATTTTGATTATCAGGAAATACAAGTAAAACCACAGGGAGACGTTGTTTATATACCAAATTGTCAAAAATTAAAACGTCTTATAATACCAAGTTTTGCTGAGGGTGTGGAGCAACGGAAACTTTTGTTCACTGGTGGCTATATAAATTGAATAATTTCATCTTGGAACATTACCTAGCAAAATTGAAGGCATGTATGCATACATACCCTACCAATCTAGCAATTCCACTTCTAGATATAAAGTCTTGAAAAACTCCCATGTATACCAGAGACATGTAAAAAGTTGTTTAAATCATTATTGTAAACAGTAGCTAAAAACTAGAAAAAATAGGCCGGACGCAGTGGCTCTCGCCTGTAATCCCAGCACTTTGGGAGGCCGAGGTGGGCGGATCATGAGGTCAGGAGTTTGAGACCAGCCTGGCCAACATAGTGAAACCCTATCTCTACTAAAAATACAAAAATTAGCCAGGTGTGGCGGGCGCTTGTAGTCCCAGCTACAGGCTGAGGCAGAAGAATCGCTTGAACCCGGGAGGTGGAGCTGAGATTGTGCCACTGCACTCCAGCCTGGGTGACAGTGCGAGACTCCGTCTCAAAAAAAAAAAAAAAAAAATCTAGAAAAACCCAGGTGTTCATGAATAATAAAATGGACAACAATAATGAATAGGTCAACAATGGAATATGACACAGCAATGAGTAGGAATGAACTCTTCCACATTCAAGAACATAATAGCACATGTAGAATGTTGAATGAAAGAAGCAAGACATAACAGAAAACATTATATAATTCCATTTATATAAAATTAAAACAAAGTAAGAATGAAGCTATAGTGTTAGGGCTGCATAGATGGTAATATTATTAAAAGGACTGAAATATCTTACTGATAAATCTTTGTATTGATTATAGGTTACAATGAATATTTCAGATATATTGGGTTAATTAAAATATATTATAATTAGTTTTACTTTAAAAAAGCTTTAAAATATGACTGCTAGAGAATTTAAAATTACATATGGGGATCTCATTACATTTCTATGGGACAGAGCTCTAGAGGCAAGAATAGAATTGATATTGAGATAGGACACAAAGGTGCTTCTGGGAAGGTGACAAAGTTGTATTTCTTGACCTAGGTAGTGGTTACATGGATGATGCTCTATGGTCTTTTTCTATATGTATGTGTGTAAAAATGCATCTTTCTGTATATATATCTTATAATTTAAAAATATGTGTTGAAATATTGATATTGAAGAAGTTTATGGGGTAACCATTAAAAAAATTAGATTGAATAGATTGTATAGCTTCCAGACTAGTAAAGGAAGAAAAATGAAATGGTAGGGGCAGAAAAAATTAGAATAACTGATTCAATCCAAAAGAAGGCAAGAAAGGAGAAGAACAGAAGAAACAAAGGCAGGGCAAATAGTATAAAATGATTTGGGAAAAATAAATCTACATATATCTTATCACAGCACATGTTAAAGGATTTTAAAAGATTGCAAGAGAAAAGGTAAAGATTGTCAGAGGGTACTAAACAAACAAATAGTTACCAAACAAATAACAACATAAACCTGACAACACACTTACTTACAAGAGACATCCCTTATATGAAAGGGTACAGAAAAGTTGATGGTAAGATGATGGGGAAAGGTATACCAACCACTAACAGAAGGAAAGGAATAACTGTATGATATCAGATAAAGTAAACTTGAAAGTGAAGGCAAAAAGCATTTCTAGGTTGGGCATAGTGTTTCATGCCTGTCCAGCCGGGAATTCCAGACCAGCCTGGACAACTAGCGAGACCCCCATCTCACAAAAAAATTTTAAAAATAGCCAGATGTGGTGGCACACACCTGTACTCCTAGCTACTCTGGAGGCTGAGGCAGGAGGATCACTTGAGCCCAGGAATTTGAGGCTGCAGTGACCTATGATCATGCCACTGCACTCCAGCTGTGGGTGAAAGAGTGAGATCTTGTCTCAAAAAAAGAAATAAAAATATAATAATAAACATTTCTAGAGATAAAGAGGGACACTATATCTTGATAAATGGTCCAATTAGACAGGAGAAGTGTAACAATACTAAATGTGTAGGCTTAAAAGCATAGCTTCAAACTATAAAGCAAAAATTGACAGAATTTTGGCCGGGCGCGGTGGCTCACGCCTGTAATCCCAGCAGTTTGGGAGACTGAGGTGGGTGGATCATGAGGTCAGGAGTTCAAGACCAGCCTGTACAACACAGTGAAACCCCGTCTCTACTAAAAAATTAGCCGGGCGTGGTGGCAGGCACCTGTAATCCCAGCTACTCAGGAGGCTGAGGCAGGAGAATTGCTTGAAACTGGGAGGCGGAGGTTGCAGTGAGCCAAGATTGTGCCACTGCACTCCAGCCTGGGCGACAGAACGAGACTCTGTCTCCAAAAAAAAAAAAAAAATTGACAGAATTTCAAGGAGAAATAGATTCCTAATTGTTGGGGAGATTTATCATATCCCTATTGGCAACTGATAGAATAATCAGACAAAAATCTGTAAATATACAGAAAAATTTAATAATACAATTAACAAACTTGACTCAGTGGACATGTGGAGAATATATCACCAGCAACTACAGAATATGCATTTTTTCCTCAAGAATATGTAGGAACACTGAAAAAAACTTAACTATGAGTCAAACTTTAACAAATTGGAAAGAATCAGCATGACACATGCCATATTCTCTTATGACAAAACAAGTGGTTATAAATGAACAAATGTAACTAAAAAATAAGTAATTCCTACAACATTTGGAAGTTTAAAATTTTTTCGAAATCATTCTCAAGTCAAAGAAATTGTGGAGAAATTGTCAACTTCTTTAACTGATCAAAAATGATAAAAGTATAGTTTACACCAGCACTTAGGAAATATGACTAAAGCTTTATATTATTTTTAGCTTTAAATGTTTACATTATAAAGATTTTAAAAGTCTTCAAGTTAATTAGCTAAAATCCAACTTCAGAACTTAAAAGAACAGCTAGATAAACCCAAAGGAATGTAGAAAAAAGGGAATAATAAAAACTTGAAGATGAGTTAAAGAAAAAGAAAACAAAGATACAATGGAAAGCATCAACAAAGCAAAAGTTTGTGCTTTGAAAATTTATGAAATTGACAAACCTCTGGTAAAGATTTATCAAATGCAAACAAAAAAGAAGGAAAGAAGGAAAAGACAGAGAAGAAGCACAAATAAATACCACTGGATCTGAAAGAAGATAAAGCATATGCAGCAGAAATTAAAAAGAAGGAATATCCTGAACACTTTGTCAATACATTTGACATCTTAGGTGAAATGAAATATTGGTAGAAATACACAAATGAGTAAATCCTGTCTCAAGAAGATACAGAAAATGTTCGTAATCTTATAATCTGTAAATAAAGCCAGTGGTTTAAAATATTGCCACAAAGAGAACATCAGGACCAGAGGATTTTTCTGTGGACTTCTAAACATTCAATGAATCGATAATTTCAATTTTACACAAATTATATACTGTTGTAAACAAAAGTATACTCTAAAACTAATTATATAACATTAACAGTGATATTGAAATAGGTAACAATACAAGAAAGGAAAATGACAGGCTAGTCTTATTCACGATATAGATGGAAAAACTCAAAACAAAATATTGCCAAAGTGAGTCCAGCAATGCATAGACACATAATATGGTTCAGCTTATGTCATTAATGCAATATTGGGCTATCATTTGAAACATTAGTAAAGATAGAAGCCGTGAACAATACTATCAATCAACTTGACCTAATTGACAATTTCACTCTACCCAATAAGAGCAGAATATGCATTCTTTTCAAGTGCACATGGAATATTCACCAAGATAGAATACATTAAATGAATCTCTATTAACTTAAAATTCTAAGTGTTGGCAAGAATGAGGAGCAACAGAAACTCTCATGTATTGCCAGTGGGAATATAAATTGGTAAAACTATTGGAAAATAATTTGGCAAAAGCTAGCAAAGTCAAAGATTGGCATACCCTATAAACTTGGAGCTCTTCTCTTAGGTAGATACCCTAGAGAAAAGTTTGCACATGTCTTTCTGTATTGAATGTCCATAGCAGCTTTGTTTAACATAGCAAGAAAGGGCAAAACCCTGCCCAAACGTCCATTAATTGTTCAATGAATACATAAAATGTTTTACTTTCATTCAGTTGAATACTGCACAATCATGAAGTAATAATATGGATGGATGCTGATTTCAAAAAGCAAGCACCAGGAAACTTCTGCTTCTGGCTATGACTAAAACTCCGTGTATATCTCCCTGGCCCATGCACTAGAGTTTCTTTGGGGATACATGGAACTCCTAGTGTACACACATTTTCATTTATAATAGATACTGCTAAATTGCCCTTTAGAAAAAGTAACTTACCAATTCACATTATTCTGATTCTTCTCATTTCTTTATACATGTTTTGTTTTGTAATTGAAATAACTTATTTTTACAATTTTGTGTGCTTTTCTCATTAGTACTATAATGTAAGCACTTTCCATGTTAGCAATTTTTATGAATAATTTTATTGACTATACTGTTTGAATGACTGTATTTTGACTTCCTTAATCATTTCCATCTTCTGGGACATTTCAGTTGTCTTTTGGTTTTCATTATTATAAATAATATTATAATGAACATCTTTGCAAAAAAGTATGTCTTTTGAAGGCTCATTAAGGCTAACTAGATAGGGAAGGGAAGGACGTTCTACTTTTAAGAGAATGGGTACAGAGATTTGAAAAAATTGGCATTTGAGTGGCACTTAGTAAATGATTATTCTGATAACCTACCAACTAGAATTCTTGGTTCTAGTTCTTGGTTCAATCTTCGTGACATTCTGCCGCCACCTTGCTTTTCTAATATAACTTCCTACGATACTGCTTATATCATGCTACTCAAACATTTAATTATTCCCCACCACCTGTAGGATGAAGTTCAAACTCTCTAGTCTGGAATTTTTCGCTATTTACAAATTGGTTTTTTATTCTTTTGTTCATTCAACCACCATTTATTGTGTACTAACTATATGCCAGATGCTGGTGATAGTTACAGATTAGAAACAACAAGATGCATGCTTATAGGATTTTGAAGAAAAGCATCTAAGAAGACCTCAACCCAGTTTCAAGATTCAGAGAAGGCTTAGCTTCTCACACTCCCTTATGTCCTTCTGTCCTTATCAGACTGGTCTACTTTCTTTCCTTAAGGACAATTAATTTCTGTCTTACAGTTCAATAATAATACAAAAAAACTCCCCATATCATTTTCTGTAGTATGCTTTAAATGTATATCATGTTTTATGGCTCCCTTTTAACTAATATGCTGTGTGCTTCCTTTAGGATACCTTCCTCCTCTAAATCATAAAACTTATTTTTTGTATCACTCATTTGGCTTTTATTTATTTCCCACTTATACTGTTTAATGATAGTTATTTAAGAATGGAATTAAAGAATATAACAGTATTATTTTCTAGTTTGTATTACAAATAGATTTTAATAATTGGCCCCTGAACAACACAGGTTTGAATTGTGTGGGTCCACTTATACTCTGATTTCCTTCCACCTCTGCCACTCTTGAGACAGCAAGACCAACCCCTTTCCTCTTCCTCCTCCTCCCCTTCAGCCTACTCAATGCGGAGATGAGGATGAAGACCTTTGTGATGATCTACTTCCACTAAATGAACAGTAAATATATTTTCTCTTCCTTGATATTTTCTTAATAACATTTTATTTTCTGTAACTTTATTGGGAAAACTCAGTATATAATATACATAGCATACAAAATAGGTGTTAATCAACTGTTTATGTTATCAGTAAGGCTTACCGTCAACAGTAGGCTATTAGAAGTAAAGTTTTTGGGGAGTGAAAGTTATACTCAGATTTTCGACTGTGTAGGGGCTGGTGCCTCTAACCCCTGCGTTGTTTAAGGGTCAGCTGTATTTAAATCTTGTGTTGTTATCTTACTTTTTATACTTGTATTTCTTTTTTTTTTTTTTTTTTTGAGACGAAGGCTGGAGTGCAGTGGAGCAATCTCAGCTCACTGCAACCTCTACCTCCCAGGTTCAAGCAATTCTCCTGCCTCAGCCTCCCAGGTAGCTGGCGTGCCACCACACCCAGCTAATTTTTGTCTTTTTAGTAGAGAAGGAGTTTCACCATATTGGCCAGGCTGGTCTTGAACTCCTGACCTTGTGATCTGCCCGCCTTGGCCTCCCAAAGTGTTGGGATTACAGGCATGAGCCACCGTGCCTGGCACGTGTTTGTCTTTCTAGTGAGATTATAAACAGCTTGAGGACAGGAACAGTGTCATGCACAATTTCTCTCTCCCCCAGAGGCACACACAGATCCTATGGGATTGGCGTATAGAAGGTTTTAAATAAACATTTGTTGAGTGAATGCACATTGACTTTATAAACCAAAAAATCAGAATACCGTAATAATAAAACCTTCCCTACTTAACCATGAGTCTTTTCTCATCATAAAATAAGCCTTCTCTGATTTCCATCCTGTACCCCACTTCTTTTAGACAAATCTATTTGGGTTTGCAATTTCAGCTAGATATGGCTTTCTAGTACTTCTAGGACTTGTGGCATTATAAATCATTGTAGTATCTTCTGTCACACCAGATGGCATTAGCTCTTTGTTGTGTATATCAAAGAGCTACGTAAGTATGTAAAAACAGAGAAATTAAGAGATATGCTTAACCCATAAAATCTCTCCTTTTCTCAGTGTTCTCTTTACTAATATATTCTATTTTTTATATCACTATATAATCTTTTTTTATCCACCTTTTCCCAAGTTATCAATATAGTCTTTTATTCCCATCTTACTTCCACTTTACATATCATGCTCCATAACATTTTCAGAATCTGAACCTGTCTTCAGTTCCACATTACAGTCCTACTTCTGGCCCTTGTTACTTTACATGTGGACATCTGTATCATCATTGTTAATATCATCAACAATTACTGAGTACCTATCATGTGCTGGGCACTGGGGCAGTTCGTTGTCTTACCAGATTCATCCTCAATTTGATGAGATAAGAGAATTATTGTTAATCTTTTGCCTTCTTTCCAACCCCACCAATCCTTTGGTTATTAAATTGTTTTGCTTAGAGTTCACCATCATATACCCACTGCACCTGACTAGTTAGCAGCTTTATATTCCAGTCAGTGTTGTTGGTGTTTCTTGGTAGTGGAATGAGAAAAAAACACAAGGGAAAGTGCACAACCATAGTTAACTCTTTACTGATTTTGCCACCATTATGGTAAATTGTGATTTGTGGAAATGGAATCTCTTTTATCAAAGGTTGACTATCAGTTCCTTTTTCTGGAGAGAAGTCATTAGTTAACGCAGCTCAAGGATTTGTCTGAGAAGAGCTGCACATCAGTTAGAATGCTAATTCACTCAACTGGCAGCAAGCACAGTGAAATGACAGCTTGGAGGGGGGTAAGAGGAGTGTCTGAAAATGGCAGCAGATTGGTATTTCGAAAGGGGAGGGAAATTTCATAATGATGAATAAGAAAGATGACATTTGGTGCTCACATTTAACTTGCATTGGATGTCCATATAAGGGTCAGTATGCATAACCTGTCTTGATTAGGCCTCCGGCTGCCCAGCAGCTGACTGGGTGTATACCCTTCAGACTGTAACCAAAAGAAAGGCCTAGATAATTAGGCCAAGTTGAACTGCAGGAGGTAGCCAGCCTCTCTGCTGCCTTTTGTATATTCATGACCCAGCTTGATTGATGGAAGGACAGTGTTTGGTGACACTGTCATTTGCAAGTTGAAAGGTAGACTACAGGCTGGAGCCAAGATCAGATGTGCTTTAAAGAGTCCTACAATAAACTCATTTGGATGCTGATGATGTTCACATATGCATTTCTTTGTTTCTTACTGTTTCTCAGGGACATCTGTTAATTTGTAGGAATTAGCTTGGTTTTCAGTTAAAACCTCACACTAAGTTACAGGATAGTTTTGTTTAAAAAGTTGTACAAAGTTGTTAGTGATATAAGAGGTGATGTGGGTCTCCGATGTTGTTATGTGATATTTTCACCTTCTTATGTAGGAACTCAAAGTATTTTTCTTGTGTACATCTTTTAATTGACAACATCACTAAAAGTGAGTGATTTTTTTTTCCCATGGAAGGAGTTAAATGAAATTATTTGTGTATTTTACATATTTCAGAAATCTTAAGCACTGCTGTCAAAACTTTTCTGGTGAATATTGCTTTTACAAAGACATGCTATTCCTTTTTTTTTTTTTTTTTTAGATGGAGTCTCACTCTGTCGCCCAGGCTGGAGTGCAGTGGTGCAGTCTCAGCTCGCTGCAACCTCCACCTCCTGGGTTCAAGTGATTCTCCTGCCTCAGCCTCCTGCATAGCTGGGACTACAGGTGCACTCCACCACGCCTGGCTAATTTTTGTATTTTTTAGTAGAGATGGGATTTCACCATATTGGCCAGACTGATCTCGAACTCCTGACCTCGTGATCAGTCCACCTCAGCCTCCCAAAGTTCTGGGATTACAGGCGTGAGCCACCATGCCCGGCCAAAGACATGCCATTCTTTATTAGAAGGTATATGAACACATAAGGTTTGCTTTTAATATGATAGCCCATAGGAAAGGTCTTTTTTCATTCCAAAATCTTTTCTGTTTACTGAAAATGTTGATTAATTTCAAACTTGTGGCAAGTGGGTTGAAAGTACTAAAAGAAGTTAGAATCATAAAACAGAAATATAAGGCTGACTTCAGGAGGATCTTTAAATTGTAGAACCTAAGTTATCAAAATTATTAGAAGAATAATTACCATATTTTGTTGATTAAAAGGACATTAAGAAAGGGAAGGGAAGATTAAGGATTATTGATGTACCAGTTTCACCAATATTAAGCTATTACTTCAGTAGGTCCTTTGAGGAACACCACATAGATGTGAACACTAGTTATTTTTATTTTTTAATACCTTTTATTACATGGATGCTTTTGGAAGATAGAGTTTTTCTGGTATAGCTAAATGATTGTCAGTCTGAAATGGTTTGAATACTTTCTCTGGGAAAGTCTTTAGATGTTTTATATGTTACCTAACTTCTGTTAGTTACCAGACTTCAGGTAATATACATAAAAGCTCTTTGTAAGCTATAAAGAACTATAAAAATGTAAATAGTAATAATAGTAGCTATTGTTGACATTGTTGTCATTATTATTATTATTATTATTCTTATTATTATTGAGACGGGGTCTCACTCTGTTGCCCAGGTGGGAGTGCAGTGGTGCAATCTCGGCTCACTTCACCCTCCGCCTCTCGGGTTCAAGCAGTTCTCCTGCCTCAGCCTCTTGAGTAGCTGGGATTACAGGTGCACACCACCACGCCCAACTAATTTTTGTATTTTCAGTAGAGACAGGGTTTCACCATGTTGGCCAGGCTGGTCTTGAACTCCTGACCTCGTGATCCGCCTGCCTCAGCCCCCCAAAGTGTTGGGATTACAGGCATGAGCCACTGTTCTCAGCCGTCATTATTATTAACTAATTTCAGGTCGCTATAACAGACATAGCAGTGCAACAGATAAAGTACTCCTCTCATTACACTTAAGCAAAATGGCAAAGGGAGGCTTTATCAGTACTTCCAGTTATTTTCAATATTAATTATCTGACTTTTCTCTTCATCACCTGATGCTACAAATAGCAATGTCTCCAGCTGACAGTAATGTTCTTGTAAAGAAAGTTCTGGAGGGTGTTGGAAACACTCTGATTACTACAGAAATCATGCTTTTTCTAAATTAATTTCAGTCTTAACTGACATTAAAGATAGGCATCTGAAATCTAGTGTCCTAAGTCTGTATATTCAAAAAATCTTTTGCTGTAATTTGTGGTAATCATTTAAAAATCAAAGTTATCTTTTAGCAGAAAAAATTTTAATATATCCAAAATGTTAATGAAAATGTCATTTTTCTCACTTAAATCGTGTCATGATTTTCAAATGCTGGATTTTCTTTTAGAGTTTTCTTACTAAAAATTAAAAGCAAGGTGTACATTTTTTGTGCAATAAAGTAGAAATAAAACACTGTCTTATTGAATAGAACTAGTTTTTTAAAAACAGAGTTATGCTCTCTTGAACTGCATTTAGGTGTATTGTGCATTTTACTGCTATAGAGCAATGTTCTCAATGTGTTAGTTAATGTTTTTCTCATTAAGTCTTTTCAAAACTTAAGGGTGTCACTTTGACAGGAAATTCTGGATCTTTCCCAGTGATAAAATAAACTTGACACTTGTTCCATGAAGGCATCTTTTCCTTGCTTATCAGCTCTTCAATTTATGGCTGTGCTTTGAAATTTGTGCCTGTGACTCTCATCTTTGTATTTACTCCAATTAACACATAAACCCTAATTAGCCAGATCAAGGGACTTGGGAGTCCATAAATGGAAAGTGACATGGCAGAGCTTGGCAGCTGGCATCAAGGCAAGGTGACAAAAATAGGGAAGTATCAATTAGATGACATTGACTGTAAAGCTGTGTGTTGGGATGGTAGATTTTAACAGCTCTCTGTGTCACTGGCTGCTGACTCTAGGATAGGAGTATAGGAATTAGTTGGTAAATTGACAGCTAAGTTAAAGTACTGAACTTCTGGTAGAATTTAAAAACAATAATAAAAACTCATCACCAATTTAATTCAATTTTACATCATTATCACTGGCAATATAATTAAACATTTCTACCAGAATCAGTTTTTATGAATCTCCCTGTTGATTTAGTTTCCAAATTTTTATTTTTTTACTATTTTATTATTATTATTATTTTTAATTATTAAAAATAGAGACAGGGTCTTGCCCTGTGTCCGAGGCTAGAGTGTAGCAGTAGGACAATTGTAGCTCCTGCATGTTGGAACTCAGGCCTCAGGTGATGCTCCTGTCTTGGCCTCCCAAAGCCAAGTTTTAAAATTATTACTTAGATGTATAGAAATCCTTGAGTCTAGACTTACAAATCCTTAAGAGCCTTAATAATTTCCTACTGTAATGTTTTTTTCGGGGAGGAGTAGTCCAATTGGGTGGATTTGGGAGGATCCATTAAGTATTTACTAAGGGCTGGGTGCAGTGGTTTATGCCTATAGTCCCTGCAATCCCAGCACTTAGGGAGGCTGAGACAGGAGGATCATTTGAGGCCAGGAGTTCGAGACCAGCCTGGGCAACATAATGAGACTTCATCTCTGCAAAATAAATAAATAAATAAATAATAAAATAAAAATAAAAAAATAGCCAGGTGTGGTGGCACATGCTTGTAATCCTAGCTACTATGGAGGATGAGGTGGGAGGGTTGCTTGAACCCAGGAGTTTGAGGCTGCAGTGAGCTGTGACCACTGCATTGCAGCATGGGGGTCAGGGAGACCGTGTCTCACAATTTTATTTTATTTTTTACTAAATTCCAGACTACAGTTTTTGGATTACAGATGTAATTCAGCAATGAAAAAGTTTAGAACTTTGTAAACACTATTTCAGTTTTAGAAATCTAATGTTACAGAAAAAGACTTGTGTCTCAAATGAAGAGTTTTATCAGGCTTTGTGTGTCTCTCATTACTTGAGAGGGCAATAGACGTTAAATATATAAGAGCTGAGCTGCTTCTCTGCTTTTGTAGTTTCAGCTGCCTGGTCTTTAACATTGGTTCTATTTTGTAAGTGGGTGGTTGGGTATTTGTAAAGAAGGCGCTATAGCTTATTGGAAACACGCTCTGTGATCACTACAGAAATCATGCATACTTCAACAGATTTAGAATTGAATTTAGAACCAAAGAATGAAGGAGTTTATTCTTTCCTCTTAAGACTTGGTTGAAATTGTGTTGTAAATATATGTTGTCAATTGGATATTAGACGGTAGAAGTTATATATTGAGTTTCTTCATTTTTGATAGCCAATGGCTCTGTAAGCCTAGTTGGTATTTTGCCTGCATGTAGATATGGTCTGTAGTTATTCAAGCAGTGTATTTTAAACTTAGATTTTAAACTGAAATTATTTTAGTCGCTAATACCCCCATTTCAAGTACTGCAGAAAATGGGGAAAAGAACTCTTAAATGATGTATTTGAAAAGTTGTTGTTTTAGAGAAGTATTTGCAGCATTAGAAATCTGACAGAAGGTCCATTTACATAAATGTTTAACTGAAGACACACAAACATGTACCAAAATGAAAATGTTTCATACATTAATTTGCTGCAGAAGGAACTAACATAACAATTAGAATAACATTCTGCCTACTTAGATTTAAATTTCCTAGGGCAGGGATAATACATAGTGTTGATGTAGTTTAAGTCTTTTAATATATACAATCATTTATTCTGTTGTTAAAATGAATTCTAGTGTTTTAAAACATTCAAACATGGTAAACTTAGATAACTAGAAAAAGGTGTTAGGCTTACAATTTTGAGAGATTTGTAAGTTCTCTCTTCAGCTCAGAGTCTATCAGAAATACTTAAACAGTTTCTTTTCTAGCTTGGCAAAGAAATGATGTTGTATTTTGTAATTGTGAAAATACCAGATACTGTCATGAAAACAGTGAATCTAACTAATACAAAAGTAATCTATCCAAGGCTATTTTGTTTTCTTGCCATTTTCAATCATTCTTGTCAGTGGTACTTTTTTTCATGGCCAAGTTGGTAACCTTCTTTATAAGGAACACCCTAGCAACAACTAAATATGTGCTATGACTTTTTTACACCAAGGACAGAAATTGTGAATTAAAATCAAATGGTTTCCATCCTAGTTGCGTAGCCGATCTCTTGACTTTTTTTTTTTTGGGCATGCTGATCCCAGTTACATGGTCATATGTTGTAAACCACATGGAACTATTTCAAACTGTGATGGGGAAAGTAGCAACTGCAAACATTCCTCCTTGAAGCAAGTGGTTGTCCTAAACTGAGCACTGTAGAATAAAAATGGAAACATAAAAATAGCAGTTGGAAAGATAAAACAGCATTTATAGTACTAATAAAACCGTTATGGCTTCCACAGGAAAACATGCTTTGTAACCTAATGCTTACCTGAAAGGACTGTCGAGTTTCTGAGAGTTATAGCTGTTTTTGTAAGAGAAGCACAGAGATTTGCTTGAGGGCTGAGTGATAGATTCGCCTGCCTGAAGCATCCCAGTGTGTTTATACATGGCTTGTATGGCAGCTTTCATAAGACATTTACCCCATGATTTGCGATGAGCTTATGTGTGAATAATTAATGGCAATTAATCCTTAATTACAGTAATTAGGCAAGTCACAGGAAATTAAGCTGCAGCTGGAGAAGACCATGCCTGGGAAGAGAGGATTGGGGGCTGTGTGAATGTGCCATTTACTGACAGCATTACTAGGATGCGCAGTATTCAGCAGCTTTGGCATTTCTATTGGCAGCCTTGGGTAGGACAAGAGTGCTCTGCATTAGAAGCAATCTATAGTTGTCTACAAGAGTTTTAAGTTCAAGTGCCAAAATGTTGTGTTGCATATGGTGATTATCTAAGTTTATTGGTTGCCATAACTCAAATGAGTATAATTGTTTTTGGCTTGATAACAGTGACATTAGAAACAGGAGCTTTTATGCATTCATAGGTTCTATTGGCATGAGCCATGATGCAACTTTTAGAAACAATTCATCCAGGTTTGCAATTATGAAGCAGATAATGTGATTGTCTAGAAATTGAGAGAATTTCAATCAAGAACAACAAAACCTATACTCTCTTGGTTGAGGAGTTAATTACTTTATTACTAGTTGCCTTTCCCAGTTAAGCAATGGGTAGTACACATGATACAGGAAATATTCATTGGCTACATTCTCCAAATGTAGGAAAGACTGAGACTGTAAAAATTTTAAATCATTCACACTAAATGCTAACAAACACTAGTGTTGAAGAATCTAAAAAGAGTGTTTTATAAACAAGCAAAGCAACCACTGCATAGAGAGCAGCACTTACCTGTAAGTACCTTGTAAGAGATGTTTATCCTTTATTTGGGGATGCATAACTTCTTTCATCATCTGTGGGGAATTAAAAACATCATGGCTATTGTATACCTAGATAAAAGCATGTAGAGAGAAGTATCATTATGACTTGCAATGTATTTTCATAATTAATTACAAATGTGAGCATGAGAAATATCCTCATTTGCCCATTGAATGATAATGTTTATCATTCATTTTTCTCTTTGAACTTCAGGGCACAACAAGAAGTTGGGCACACAAATTCAGCTTAGGTCGACTATTAAAGTAACCCAGATTATGAATCTGTTACAGTCATACAGCTATTATAATAAGTAGGGTGCTCCTTGATACCAACACAAGTCTTGGGAAAAGGATGCATTTGTCAGATAAAGTAGATAAAAATACATACATAGTATTGTTTTTATAAAGGTCTATCATATAGTTGGAGATATTTGTAATGACTTCACCTTTTATCCTAGAAAGGAAATTTAGTTTTTCTTTCCTTTATGGTTTGTGATCATAAATATTTAGGGCAATAGGCTATTTAGGTTATTAAATGCTAAATATGGAAAGCCTCTTTTTTCAAGAATATCTTTTCTTGTAAGACCAAATTGGTAGAGAGTGAAGTTATATGTACATATATAGATTATTCCTATCTGTACTTCTGGTTCACTTTAAAGAGGAAGTAAGTCACAATATCCTAATAATGGTCTTGATTTTATAAATGATTTTTCCCCTTGAAATAAGCAACACATTCATTTTAATATGTAGAATCAGTTTGCTAGCAGGGCGACAGTTTAAAAAGGCTTCCAACTGTGACACAAGTGCAACCATATTGCTTCCTATTACTCGCGAAGGTAGTTGTTTAGAAGAGAGAATGTTCTCCCTGGAAATGTTTAAAGTGCTGTAATTTTATTTAGGATAATGAGGATTTATAACCATTTTGCCATATGAAAACCTGCCTTTAGACAGAGTGAAATAGGCTGTTTTGGTTATTGAACGTTCTTAACTGTAGGGGATGTGTGTGTGCGTGTGTGTGTGTGTGTGTGTTTTACAGCAATAAGTGTTTACATTGGGGATTGTGCTGGTTTATTCTATATGTTGGCCTGTGTTAAATATTAAAATATTAAATGATACCATTTAGGTTTGGCCCATGTAAATGTTTACATTTCTTTGTACATGGGATTTCTCTGTATTGAAATGTAACTAAACAGAAAGTCTTTGTTCTTGTTTATAAAAATAATGTTAATAGTGACTGCTAGGTATCCCTGGGGCCCTGAGTCTTTGCAACTTTGCTCATGTAAGTTGTACTGGAGGAAGTTGTTTTGAGTTTAGGGTAGATAGTGCATGGGGAAACAGTTGTGATTAAAAAGTGTATAGCAGGATCTATGTTTTTAATATTAAGTGTGACATTAATGTACTATTATCATTAAAAACTATTCTAGAAAATATAAATTTGACTTATTTTGTTAATGCTATATTCTATAGCACTGTCTCAAAACCCACTGTGGAATAGTTTATATAGGCCTCTGCCTCTGATATGGGAGGGGGAAGAAAGGAACAGAACAGTTAAGAGATTTTTATCAGGTTTTTATCTCCTCACTGAAAATCTTAGCTCTCAAAACATTTCTAATTTCCCTCATTTGAAGGTTCAAACAGTTTCAAATTACTGCCCATGGATTGTTCTTGACATCCCGAATGGTAAATTTGAGCTGTGGAAATGCTGGAATGTGTTTTTGTGCTTTTCCTGAACAAGGGAATTCAACGGGTAAATTACAGTCATTTACTGGGAGTGTAATTTACTGAGAGCCTTTAGGCAAATGCAAGAGAAAGGACAGCAGCAGAACGGAAAAAACCAGCATAAAAACTGTTTTGTGTATTTTTTCCCTTTTCTCATTAAGTATTTATTCACATAAGAGTTTTATGAATTAATGGATGGTCCTACAATTAAGACAGATAACCTTTATTCATTTTTACCACTGATAGATCAAGTATTGAGATAGTGACTGCTGTGTGAAAATTACAACTTGAACAACATTTCTGAAAAATTTTTTTATTTTGCATTTAAATCCATGTTTGCCTTATTGAAGATTTTAAAGAGACATTACTCTGTCTTCAGAATGATTACAGACTTCACTAATTTAGATTTTCACTATACAGCAGTTCATACAATAAAAGTTTTTAATTTTGTTGGTGGACAAATTAGTAAAAAGGCTTTTCATACTTTGGTCTTGGAAAAATACTCTTCTACTTTTGTCACATATCATGGAAGAATCTCACTTTAAGAAGAAGACAACCCAGACCATTTTGGTTGTATGCACAGCTTTCAACCAACACAAGATAAATAACCCAACCATTTTATTAAATTGTTGAAGAGAAATTTTATGAAATTGTCAACTAATTCTTTATAATATAAATATATAAACATTTGTGGTAATTCTTATAAACAGTTCTGACCAATTCCTTTCATGAAAAGCAGTGTGCTCTGTAGTAATTGCTAAGCAAACAGAAAGCTGTGTTGCAAAGTGGTTTTGTATAGCATATTGTAATTTGACACTTAAGTTGTGCCCTGCATTACCCTGTGTCATAATTGATGGCTAAAGAAAAGCACACGCTATGCTAATCATTTGTTAGAATAGCTTGTTAAATTGTGGTTGCCAATTTAAAATAAACTATGGAATGCTTGTCTGTATTTTAAGATTTTGTAGCCTACAGTTTTAAACAGACATTTTGAAGCTGTTTTTTAACTTTATGTTGTGTATGCACAATTCCGTCTTTGCATACAAGGTCGGCATGTTTGCCAGTTTAACAACATATTATCAAGAACAGAATCAATGAGCTGCAGGTTTCACATCAGTATCTCAAGGGACTTTTCTGTGTATTTTTGTTTTTTGTATATTGATCCTAAATTTGGTATCTTTTTAAAAACAGTAAAATTGATATACATGAGATTTTAAGTTCTTAAAAGTAAAAAGTTCCAGAATTAGAAAGCTAATTTAGTTGTTATTAGAAAGTAGGGGTAAATTTATCTCATATTTATCAAGCATAGTGTCTGGACATAAAGCAGCATTTGTTAATATAGAAGTTATTAACTACAAAATGCCAATAAGAATTTTACTGCAGTAAAATGAGATTCAGGAGATAGATTACTGTGCATAATCAGCTTGTGAATTCTCATTTTTAAAGTGCAAATGTGTGATGAATCAGTTATATCATGTAAAGAGAGAGGAATCCAAACTTGGTGTGAATTTGACTTACATGATAAGTGTAATAGACGTCTACCACTAGTAAAAGAACTGAAGCATGGTGAGGAATATGTGCATTTAGACATAAAAGAAATGTTACCTCTGTGGAGAAAAATGATTTAATATGGGTTATTCATTTTTAAGAGATTAAAAATGACCTGAATATAATACCTTTAATTTGTAACAATGGTCTGACGGGCTGCTTCCTGTCTAAAGTAAACCTTTTGATCGGCATGTCCATTTTGATCTCTTCTGTCGTGTAGTGTACTGAATTATTTTCAGTTATTGTACCTATATTTAATTAAGCCAGTAAAGACATGCAGATGGATTTAGCTCTCAATCATTTAGTAGACAAATACGGGTAAGGTTATTCTGTAGCATACAATTGACCCTTTGTATGGAGGAATTCCTTGAGAACATTCAGGATTAAGTCACTCTGCTGTAGGAGAGGAGAGGCGGCATACGTGCTTTACCAGAAACAGATGCTCTCACTTGATGGCATTTTTTTGGGAGGGATACGATTTGATATTTCTTTTCTTACTTTTTTTTTTTTGGTTCGTTAACACTTAACACACTCTGGAGTTAAAATTTGCAACCATAGTCTTTTTTTCTTGTTGAATAATTTTTTATTTTTTGGCTGTTTGTTTTCTAATGTATTTCCTCTCCTAAATTGGGTAAAAACTTAGTAAAGTTTTGGACTTGATTACTTACTCATTATAAAAACAGAGCATTGATGAAACTGGTAATTAATTTGTTTATAAATTTATAATGCCCTGTTTCAGTCTAAATGAATTCTAGTAACTTTATATTTGAGATATAAATTCTTAATTTTTAAAATAATTTTTATGGCAGGCCAATATACTAGTCTGGACTGGAAAGTGTAAGCAGGATTGGGTGCTAATTTAGGTCAGGCTGCATTCAGATTTGGGAAGTCACCTTTTCAGCTCCTTTGGAAAAGAGGACACATCCAATATGGAATATTCTGGATGATATGAGTATGAAGTGAAAATGTTTTTCCAAAAATGTACATTTTGGGGTGTAAAATATGCTTTGGGAATTTACTCTTTTGACTTTTAGGTATTCTCAACCCACAGCAGGTTATGAAAGGGAAAAGTCAGTGACCACGTATTACAATAAAATGGCCTTAACGTAATTTGGAAGTGGATAACAGCCCTATACACCAGACACCTTATTGCAAGGCTCTTAGCATCCCCAGGAACGTAGGCCTTAATTTCAGTTAAGTGTGGGTTCTCCCACATTCCCCGTGGTTTCTTGGAATAACTCACTGACCCGTGGAGAGGTGTCTCCTGGCCCGGGCCTTTCCCTCTCTGGCTGTGGGCTGTGGAAAGGCGTCTGCACACTTGGGGAGCAGGGGTGCTTGCACACGCACGGGCCGAGCCACGGCTCGCTTGGCAGTGCACACATGCAGCGGCCTCGCCCCTTTCCTCCAGTCCCGAGTTCTGCATAAAGATGTGTTAGAAATCTCATTCCTAAAGGATCTAGAGCGATAAATAATGGATGTATGGGAGCTCAGTTTAAGCTCGAATTTTCTTTCCTCAGTAGTTTTTGTTCTCAATCACCTTGATGAAACAATCTTGAAGCCGCTCCGCTCTCCGTGGCATTTGCAATGAGTCCCTGACAGGCTGATTTTCCACCCCTGTTGTGATGCTGCTTTCTCTAGTTAATATTCCTGTGTAAGTGTCGCACAAAAGTAAACCCAAAGAGCCCGCACATGACACGGAGGCTGCTCCATTTACATTAATTATGCAGTCAGGGCGGTGAGAATTCTCTGTCAGCCAGCGGGGCGGGGGCGCGCCGCGGCGGGGAGCGGGGCCGGGCCGCGGGGCCTCCCGGTGCGAACGCGGGAGGGGGAGCCGGATCGCCGCCCGCCGCTCCGCGGCTCCGCGCCGCGAGAACAATGGGCGCGCCCGATGCCCGCCCGCGCTGGCGCTGCCCGGCGCGCCCCGAAAGCCGCGGGGCAGAGCGCCCCGAGCGGTCCCCCGCGCCGGCGGTCCCGGCCGCACCCTGCAGTAGCAGCTGACCTTAGCGGGCTGCAGCCCAGAGAACGCGCGCTGCCCGCCGGCCTTGTGCCCTGGGGTCAGCACCCACTGCGAGTCAGAACCTCTCCGTGGTCCCAAAGTTAGTGCTTTTCCAATCCAAACCAGAAACTTGATTTGAGGCCTGGCGACGGTAGAGGATGCATTTTCTTGATTTCAAACATCTGGGCTGCTGCCGACTCCGGTTTCTCAGAGGAGGACTGCATAATCACCATGTGAACGTTTTCAACAGATAGGAAAAAATTCCCAACCAGCTTCAAAACAATGGTGGTTGAGAAAAAAATAACTAACCCTTCACCATAAGTACGAAACATCATCTGGGAGGTTTTCCCACGGTAATTGACTCTGAAGTATCCTAACTTAATGGCTGTGTTTTTCAATGGGAGACTGAATGCCAAAGGGAATTCCACAGGGAATTTAAACGTACAAACGTTTTTTGAGTACCTACTATGTCCTAGGTGATGGGAAATTATTACCTCATTATTACTGGTTGGAAAACATTCCAGAAAACCAAAATTATTGCTCTTTCCAGCATTTAAATACGGACACCATAGAAAGATTGCTATTGTCACCACTGCCTTCCGCCATCCCACCCCCAGTGACTTGGCTCTAGTCAAGAAATATTGGGGATGGTAGGGAGGATAAATGTGCTTTCTCTATTCTTTTTGTACTTTTAAAGAATATCAGCAAAGATTATTGTGCAGTATTTCTACAGTGTAGTGTATGCATCTAACTGTGTGGGACTAGAATTATATGTTTGCAAGGAATGACTAGCCAAGTATCTGAGCCAGCAGAACAACAGACCACTGAGATTTGAAAAGATTAAAAAAAGAAGCCTTGCCCCTTTTTAGATTAACAAAACAGTTGCATGGTAATATTTTGTGCTTTTCTTTAAAATAAAGGATTGTGTGCACAGCATTTCATGAGTAAATCCTGTCACATTTGGCCAGGAGCAATCACACTGAAAATTTTTCCAAAAGGAACTAGGCCATCCTTTCAAGGCCATGTGTAGTTGCCAACCATGATGACATTTAGCTCTATCCTAGCCAAAGTCGTAATTTCTGAAGAAACCAGTCTACTACTTTTATCTTTTTCTTTCTTTCTGTGTATGAAATAGATAACATGTATTACTTTAAAAATGTTTAATACTCTTTTCTGACATTTGTACTTGCACTTGTTCAAAAAATGAACTATTTTCAAAAACAAATGAAATTTGCTTCCTTGGCCTATAAGGAAGACATTGATCTTTCCATAATACATTTTTAAAAGTCACTTTTAAGTACTTACAATTTATTATTATAGATAACCGTTTATTTTCTCAAGTGAAATATATAAAGATGCAACTATCTAAAATGAATGCCAAATCATTAGAAGTTGATATCTGACCATTTGTGACTTAGAAAATGGCAGTTCCATGAGGTTCAGTCAAATGGACAGTATTGGTAACAGGAAAATGAAATGAAAAAGCACAGAAGAAAGTGCTTAGGTACTTACAGCCATTGCGTAAAAATATATGGATGTACAAAAGATTGCAATTTGATGTTACACAAATAGAATAAAATGTTTATAGAATTAATTTTTTCTCCTACTACATTGCTTGAACTCACAATGAAAGAAAAATTCAAAAGTTTATTTTCTTTTAAGCCTTAGGAAAAACATCTCTATTCTTTAAAAATGACAAAGTTAAAAACATATACCAAATCTAGCCATTTAACCATGAGCCCTTGGAATTTTAACCATGTGTATCTATGTATCATTATCTGTGCATGTCCTAAGTATGTAGTCCCAGAATTTTGTATTTTGACTCTGTTTCTATTCTGTTTAAGAGTTAAGGGACTACTATTATGTGCATTTCATCTTTAATTTTACCCGTATGTAAAGGGAGCTTCCGAAATTAGGCCTACCAGTTCAATCAGCATTTTATTTTATTTTATTAATTTTTTTGAGACGGAGTCTCACTCTGTCCCCAAGGCTGGATGCATTGGCATGATCTCGACTTACTGCAACCCCTGTCTCTCAGATTCAAGCAATTCTCCTGCCTCGGCCTCCCGAGTAGCTGGGATTACAGGCACGTACCACCATGCCCGGCTAATTTTTGTGTTTTTTTTTTAGTAGAGATGGAGTTTTGCTATGTTGGTCAGGCTGATCTCCAACTCCTGACCTCAAGTGATTTGCCCACCACGGCCTCCCCAAGTGCTGGGATTAGAGGCATGAGCCACCACTCCTGGCCTCAATCAGCATTTTAATTGGAACTGTACAACTATGGCTCAACTTTTTTTCTACCCACTCAGAACAGTTTGTATCATAATGTCATTTACATAATGGTTTGCTTTTGATGCTATCATCTGTGAGATTTTTATCTCTGAGATAAATTTCCAAAATAAGTTAATTTTTAAAATCAGAAAGCAGAAGTACAAATTATGAATATACTTATTTTAAAAATATTTAAATGAGATACTCACCAAAAAAGTCATATTCTTACATGGTATCATTAGCTTTGACATCATTGTATGGTGCCAGATTATAGTGATATGAAGCTTATGATACTATTTCACATTTTTATGCACTAAATAAAACCTGCCCTGTGTTTTATTACAAAGTAGGTGGCCTGAAGGAAAAATATATGTATTCTTTCCTTTTGGTATAAAATATGCATTTGGGCTTCTCATTTCATCCCCAATCTGTGTTATTCCTTAAAAATGCAGAACTGCCTGAAGTCCTCTTTAATATTTAATTCAACAACTTTTTAATCTGTCATTATGCTGTGATGAAGTAAGCATCAAGTGTCGCTGAAAGAGATTAAATTATACTTGGAAATAGGAATTGAAATGATTTAGGGTTGGAGGCTGAATATTTGCTTTGCACAAGTAATAATAATAGTAGCTTGGGTGAAGAAGGGCTTTGGTTTGGCTTTAATGTCTTTGCCTCGCTGTGCTCCCCTGTGGCTCCCCCGATTTACGCTAGCATTATAGAGCTTTATTTTATTTAAATGGAGGTAGAAAGTGGAAATTACTACACTACAATACATTAATTACTCCATACTATTTCTTTGTACTGATTTCCCTTTTTTCTGTAAACATCATAAACAATGATGCAACCTACCCAATGGATAGCAGCTGTAAGCAATCCTGTAGTTCTTGTTAACAAGCTTATTTTAGAGAGGAAAAGCAGTAATAATTAATATCAATCTATGCCAATAGTGAGAAGCAAAGAACATTTATGCTTTCCCTTTCATAGGGAATGATGTCCTACATAAGAATAAGTTGTGACAGTATATGTTAATATTTTAACTGTTGCATTTTACTTCTTGCTTTTAAAATCGAGACTTTAATCTGTGGACTCTTTTGCACTTAGAGACAAAGGTATAAACTTTCAGACCTCTTAGGGGTTCTTGAGTTGCTCAACAGGTGATGAATAAAGACTAAACTCTTTGGAGTACTGCTGGGCTCTGCATATCTTCAGATCTTCTGTCATCTGGAAATCTATCCAGTGGCTTCTGGCTGCCCAGGCTTATTTTTAATCAAGTTCTGTGGCTCTATCTACACGAGGCCAAAGCAATCAGTGTTTAGTGGAGAAAACTAATTGAGAAATTATTTGATCAAATACACAGAAGAGCCCCATGTGGTTATTTGAAAGAATGCTGTATTTCATTTTTATTGTAATGCATGTGCATTGGTGGCTTATATGTATACTCTGGCTCTGTCTGTAATGAATGTCTTCAAAACATACCTTCATTTGTCATGATTGGCATGATGATGGTCCTTTTCAGAATAAGCCTGAAAATAAACTAAAATCTTGATGTGCAGCACACCTGTTAGAACATTCACACTTAGGAATCCAGTGTATCTGTATTTCAGATGTGCACTTCCCTAGCATTATGGCTCATCATAGAACAATAATAAAGAGAAAGAGCCTCCTCCTTACTTTTTTGAAACATTCTAAGTGAGATACAAACTTACTGCAGTAGGTTCAGAGTGATCTATTAACTCCTCAGATTAAAAAAAAAAAGTAAAGCTGGCAAAATGTTTTTAAGCTCACAGTTTTTGTTACCTGTTTCTATTATGTATCACCATGGCTACATATAGTTGCACAAAGCATAAAACACTTGAAAAAGTACAAAAGGCATTTTGCAAATAGTATATTCATTTTCTACAGAAACTATTTTTTGTTGGCAGCTTGAATTAATTTTATACCCTGCATGATTGGATATCCTGAATATTCACTTATTTACTTTGTCAGTGAATACCCAAGCCATAGAAGGTGGGACAACTGTGTGAGCAGCATTCATTAAATACTCACTTCTTTTTTTTTTTTTTTTTTTTTTTTTTGAGACGGAGTCTCGCTCTGTCGCCTAGGCCGGAGTGCAGTGGCGCAATCTCGGCTCACTGCAAGCTCCGCCTCCCAGGTTCACGCCATTCTCCTGCCTCAGCCTCTCTGAGTAGCTGGGACTACAGGCGCCCGCCACCACGCCTGGCTAATTTTTTGTCATTAAATACTCACTTCTATTAAATATTTGAAAATAAAGTTCTGTTGTTTTCGACAGTAAATTACTTTGTTGTAGTTTATAAATATATACTTAGAGAACTGAGTCCATAGATTATTTATGATTTAGTGTTTTGATCTAGGATAACCTTTTAAAATAAATCCATCTTTTAACAGTTGGTCTCTGTTTGCCCATATAATGTTATTAAGATATGCATTTGTTAACATGTGCCTTTTTTTTTGCTCTAGCACAAGACTAGTTGCTTTTCTGAAACCTAGTGTGCTTGTAGGGTAAAGTAAATGCATGTCTTTGTAGAAGAATAAATAAAAAGAGCAACCTGAGTCAATAAGCGGGTTCAATTCATGCCTATAGCCATGGCGGACAGCTCATTTTGTAGATGTGGGTGTTTTGTTTACATTTATAATGCAGCTTTATTTAATGCTGACAGGTATAGCTTGTGGCAAATGATAGTCAGAATGTATGAGCAGTCATAATGCTTCTGTCTTCTTATAGTGTGCTGCTGAAAATAAGCAGTTCACCTCTGTTTTTATTGAGGAAAGGATATGAGACAGCTATAGCTTCGTGAGGCTATTTATTGAGTTGTTTTACTAGCTGTGAACATGCCGCTTTATAGCAGTTGTGAAAATGGACTTTGCTAGTGTGTGGGAAAGGAAATAACATTGCAGTATACAAGGGTAGTAAAAAACCTCTATAAATAATTTTTCAGACTGAGGAATATTCTCATTTAAACAGGCAGAATGGGTCGTGATTTTGGGTAGGTGTCAGTCTCCTCAAAAAAGTCACTGGGTTGGGATTCATCATATAATTCAGAGAAAATTTTGGTTCTCTAAGATTTAATTGTGTTAGAACTTAAGAAAAGTTTGTGTTTATACATCCACCTAGATTTGGCACAGCATTGTGACCTTTGGGGCTTACAGATTTGTGTTAACTGGCTTAAGGATATAAATGATAAAATGTGCAGTAGGCTGCATGTATGTGTGATAAGACATACCTGTAAGCTAATTAATACTATGTTATTTAAGAATGTACACATGATAGAGAAACCTATTTTCACATACTGTTTATATATACTGTTTACAGAATTCAGATGTGTAAGTAGCACACAATTGATATACAAATTTTGAAGTATTGGTATTTTGACCCTAAGGATTTATTATTCCAAATAACCCAAAGGAAGTGACAAACTACCACAGAATTTAAACTTGCATTTTCTTTCACCCCTTGGAAATTATGGGTACTCAATACACCTGGAGCTTTTAGCGCTACAACGAACTTTTGGTTTTTATACTAGTTTCCTTTTTCATCCACTAAATCTGTCCAGGTCTACTAAAGCTTTTTGATGTAAGTTATTTATTGGCTACCATAATTGTGATAGATATAATACTTTTTATTCTTAAACATAAAAAGAAAAGCATTAGAGCTGTACTTATTTGAAATTTTATTACTTTTCTATTTTATTCAAATGTTCATCATACAGCAGTAAGAAGGTACACAAATAATATTTTCATGCATACAAAATAATTTAGAAAGCAGTGTGAATCTCAGCAGGTGTTTCTTCCATGTCTGTGTTCAAATTTCTAGGGAACACTGAATATTAAATTGAAATAACCTTCCCTTGATATTATGCAGTTAAAGTTCAGTTTAATTCTCAGATAAGGTTTTCCTGGACACATATCATTTTCCTCTCATGTAAATAAAAATCACACTACTTAGATTTTAATACTTGCTACTTTACAAAGTAAATCAAACTGCTGCAAAATACTCAATTACTCCCTTTCTTAGTGCTTTTATTAAGGCATTTCTGTTACCACTAAATATATGGATTATAGAGATGCTGTAAAAATGTTCTTATTTCCTTCTCCACTGGCTGATGAAATGGATTAATCTCTCAATAGAGCTATTTCCTTAATTCACCACCTGTTTTCAAATCCCTAGTAACCGAAAGGTAAGCAGAGAGATTCCTCTGTGTGTGCCTTATGTACCTATTTCACAGAGAGAAACCTAGAATAAAAAAACTAAGACAAAAATCTTCCTTGAATTTTTTTTAAGGGAAAGTTCTTGCACATTTCAAAAAAGCTGCTATATTTAAATTCTCATTCAGCAGCCTAATTATGTTGCCTACCAGGCATCCTTACAATGGAAATTTCCAACTCAAAGGGCATACCTCTACGTAAAGTATATTTATTGCCTTTTTAAAAATGCCCGTTTTCTTTCCAGCATATTGTGATAATGTGATAGAGTTGTAACTAATGCAAATTTTATATTTTTGATTTAGAAATAAAGAAATTGATTTGATACTTGTAAAACTAAAGGTGTGCTTGGCTGTTATGCTTAGGATGTCTCAACTGTATATAAGTAATCATTTATTGTTTAAATACAGAAGAGGCTGTAACAAAATGCTGTCAAGAGCCATCACACTCATTAACCTGCAAGCTAATTAGCCTCCCCCTGCCTGATTGCTGACAAGTTCTTCAATCTGAACCCATTGCTGTTGTGTCAGCAGAGAAGCAGAGTGAGGTAGAGGAGGTCTCCATTAGATGTTTGTGAACAAAGTCTCTGCATTAAAGGTTTGTTTTTTACACTCTAACAAATGTTAGAACATTCATATCCCCAGCTATAATTAAATTGGCAACTCTTAATTACTGTAATTAGTATATTAACTGTTTCCTTTCCTGTTCATCTATAATTGATTTCAAGAAATTACATGTAATTTAATGTGATTTTAAAAATTTAATCATTGTTTAAAAAGTTTCAATAGTTAAATATATATCTAAATGCTATTGACTTTTGGAAATAATATGCATAGTAAAATCACTTAAATACAGTGTCTTGTCAGAGCCAGTACATAATGGGCTTCATATTCGCTTGTCTTTTTTGTTTTTTTTTTTTCTGTGCAAACATGACATTCATTCGCATTAGAATTTTTTTCCTGTTAGGCTAACATTTCTTAACTAGGTTGCAGATTAGCATTGGAATGATAGGACATTTTGCAAATGCATCTTAAAATATGAATTCATTAATTTGTGGAAGACTAATTCATTTAGAATAGCTTCTTGAGGGCAAAAAACATTCATAAGATAGTTTGCTTGTTATGCCATCCAGTCAAACTGAAGAATTTATTAAGAGTACCAGAAAAAATAGAGTACATTTTGGATTGGCAAATGATCTGAGTGTGAAGTGATGAAGCCTTTTCTGGATTCTCAGAATTATCACTATTGTCTCATTCTAGCCAATGTTAATTACAATTTTTCTTTAAAATATTTGCATCATTCTCAACAAATTAGTTAGAAGACTAAACCATTCTAAAATGTCACACATACCAGCAAAATGTATTCACATGTCTAAAAAAACCACATACTAAAATTTATTGTACTTCTAGTTTATATAGGGAAAACTGCTATTTGAGGGCATCTGATTTAAAAGTATTGCACTGCAGTAAGAAACAGCATCAAAGTTTATGGGAGCTTTCCATAGAAGTGCATGTTTACTCTGTATTAGACATGGCCAGAATTATCATTCTCATAGCATCCTGTAACTGCATGAATATATATTTACCACTAGCCAACTTAACTAAGCCCTAATTAAGGACTGAGTGTTTTAATAAAATTTAAAGTATACTTATTTCACTTAGTCATTCTTATAATAATGAAGATATTAATGTGACTTACTATAATTGAAGAATTACCCAATATACTACAAAATACATCCTTCTTTAATGGATATGGCCATTTAAATATAGTAATCTATACATAAGAATTCTAACTTGAGCCTCAAGTCAACAGTAAATAATTATGATGGAATTGATAAATAATGAGGTCCCTGCTTGCCCTTTAATTCTTTGGACCTGTGGTCTCTTAGCTAGAAAAAACAGATTTGACCTCGTGAAGCAGTGGTTTTGCGTTTTTAGAATAAAATTTATCAGTTGGAAGCTACTATTCTCACCAGTAAGGTTACCATCTCCCAACCTCTCCCCACCTCTACCTGTCTTCCCTAGCACAGCCTGATTCTGATAGAAGAGCAAACTTTTCCCATAAATTTTCACAGTCTCCTTTGGATTGTGATGCACCCTATATTTTAGGGAATTTAGTATAATAATGATTCCCATTTGCTTTAGAGAGTAAATAAAATACATTTTTTTTGTTCAGCCTGGGCAGTGTAGCAGGACCCCATCTTCTGAAAAAAATAAAAAATAAAAAAAAGCTTAAGGGCCTTCTGAATTTTAGGGCCCATTTCAGAATCATTAGGCCACTTATTATAGTTTGTAGTTATAATGTCAGAGAGTCCTAACTAAATTCTGAAGTGGTTCAGGAACCTATGGAACATCTAGCTCAGCCCTCTCATTTGATAGATGAGGGAAATTAGACTCAGGGGAGGCATGACTTGCCCAAGGCCATACAACCAAATAACAGAGCAGATATGAAGTGAAGATACAGAATGCTGAACCTCTAGTCTAGTGCTCTGTTTTATAAATTCGAGTTGTAGCAGATTGATTTAGTACATTCTTTTGGATATTCATGATTGTTTTTATTACAGTTATTTTATATTAAATGTTTAAGTTGTTTAAAGCATATGAGTACAATTTTTTAAATGAGCACAAATTTATTGTTTAAAGTCGATGGCTAAATTTATGTAAAACATTAAATCTTTTGGAAGAACACACAAGTAATGAAATAGAAATGGTTGAATTTGGAACTGATGGGTATGAAAACAAAAACAAAAACAACTCTCAGAAACCCATTTTGACATCAGGAGGTATTTTTCTCCAATAAGTCGTTTGGTAAAAGAAACATCTATGGTGTTGAAAGGAATGCTGCTGCTGTGCTTCTAAGGAAGCTAAATTGTTTTCCAAAAAACTTATGAGATGATAGTCTTTTATGTCATATGCCTACTTTGTTTTCTCCCTTATTGTGTACTTCACATTCTTTAGATGATGAGATGTGTATCTCTCTCTCTCTCTCTCTATATATATATATATAGAGAGAGAGAGAGAGAGAGAGAGAGAGCGCTCACCCACAGGCAGGGGAGGTTATTGTCAGAGGGTAGGTACATGAAGAGAGGGGAGTAGAGCACAAATCAAACAGCTTCAAAATGCGGTTGATAGTCTTACAGCATTTTGGTCAGCTGGCGAAGATTTCAATACCTCAGTTGCCAGAACATAGTATAGACTCTCCTTCACTCTGCAGTTTCTGCAAAGTTAGGATTAGAACAAGGAGACTTCATTTTTAAAAAGAAAAGATAATTTGTCCAAACACTTCATGTGAGAATAAATTATTTGAATTTTGGTACATCTTAAGTGACAAAGGTAATATTTCCTATTAAATTTATATATGCTTGTCTAGAAGTAATTGAGAATTGGAGGCATCTTTTTTTTTGTAAAACTGTGTTGATACTGGTTTAGCAACTCTGTATATGTAACTATTAAAGAGAAGAGCCCCCCAAAAGTATTTTTTTGATACTAGCTTTCATTTATAAACCAGAATAATTCTGAATGTTTATAGTAATGGGAGATAACCCAAGGCAAATTTAATTTTAGATTGGGCTTTTGCTTAATGTATTATTCATAGTATTGTATCATCAGTTAAGCATATCTCTGACAATAAACTTAAAACTTAACTTTAATAGTAATATCCACCCTAATTTGGGTGAGTCAAATAGTGACCTGACATGATTTATTTTGCCTCTTTATTGTAGATAATTTTTTAATAATGATAGGATGGAGTTATTTGGTATGCCTTTCTCATTCTTAAACACCCCTCCCCCTACATCCCGCCCTTTTTTTTTTTTAACACTTCACCATTTTTGCTGCATGACCTGGTTTTGCATTTTTCTGATTCTCTGTTCATCTAATTAGTATGTTCTAAAAAGACCTGGACCACTTATTGTACAGAGATGTAGCCTGTGGGTATTTAATAAGGAGCTTTCAGTGCTACATTTGCATCTTTTGCTTGGGGTCTGAATAGTGAATTACCTTTAAGATCATTAGAAGCACTGCTGTATTGTTAAAATCAGGCCGCAATATTCTAATGACAGTTTAAAACTTCAGGCTTCCTATATAACCCAGGTGACCCCAGCATAATTGTATGTAGTGCAGATGACCCTAGGATAAACTGCTGACGTTCAGCTCATTCACAGTGTAGCCTCTACAGGCAGGTGGCTTTACACCCAAACAAACCACAAAGAGATGTAGCGAAAGCAAATGAGTTTTGTCCTAGTTGCGTACACTCACGGTATTATTTATATCATATACTAATTCCCCAAATATAACTTGATACCTTTTAAACAGAGACACATCCACTAAGCAATGTGCTGAATGTGGAATTTATTTTATCAGATAACCGACCTTTGTTTTCAGTGTAATACCTGGAAACCAAAAGCTTAAATGTGGGGGTCTTCTGCTTTCAGGTTCATCCCATAGGCCAAAGTATAGGGAGATACTTTATTGCTCAATGATTAAATTATAATTTATTCTCTAACAAAATATAAGAAAACTGTTAGTATTGTAGATGCCAAGTGAGAATCCTCAAATCTTTTCTAAAAAATGGCTTCAAATACCTTTTAGAAGCTTATATAGTTTTTAAAGGTTATTTGACACTATCTGAGAATTATAGAATTTGAAAACTGGAAGAAAATTTAATTTAGCATCCCTTTTTGTAAGTTAATATTTCCATTAGTTTTCTTATCTCAAGTCGATGTGGTATCTACCCGCTTCCATCAGTAATGCCAGGGAGCTCAAAGGTGGCTGGTAACAAAAGTGATTTAAGTAAAGGTAATGATAAATTTCATGTTTTAAAATAAATGCTTTTCACTTATAGGCCATTTGTAGATTATTATCTAGCATTCAACTGCGTATATGAGTTTCTTGGCTATATGAAAAACTGAATGAGTATAGGTATTTTTATACAATAATCTTAGTAGATAATATATTAGTTGATTTAAAATATATAGCAATTCTACTTCAAAATTGTATTTCTGAAATAACTTTCTTAGTGAAGCCTGAAGTTACTAAGACTTTGTTATGATCAATAGTTTCTGCTGAACAGCTATATATGTATAGGTTTTAGTATAGTACTGTGCATATAGTGGGTACTCAGTAAAGGTTTGTTGACTGAGAGCATAAATAAAAGGAGATTGAGCTGAAAAGAATGTAAAGGAAAATAATTGGCTTGAAACATAGTGGGTGTCCTGTAGTTAATTGAACCGACTAACCAGTTACATGTTTTCTAGAGGGTCTTACTTCCAGTAACAGTTTCAAAGAATGTTACCAAACAACAACAACAACAACAAAAACTAGGTAGTAATCAATTTGAATCCACCTGGTGGACTGTTTATAATGTGTTTATTTTAGTTGTCTCATCCTTCTACATTCTTTTCTTGTCAGTTTACTACTCAAGAGTTCTCCAGATCAAATGTGAAAAGTAGCTACCTGATCTGACAGGACCTTGCCTAGACCATGACACACGATGTTGTCTTTTCTTTGCCTTACTTTAATTGTGTCACCTTCTTTGTTAGAGAAACCCAAATCTTCTGTTTCTTGAAGAAGCTGCTTTTTAAAAAATATATCTTTTAGATACCTAATGTGGAAATAAAACGGAACTTGTGGTTTTTTTTTTTTTAAAGAGAAATGATGGTTTCTTATATGAGAGAGGCTAGTAGCGAGGCAAATATTTATGCAAAGATGTTTACTCCAAGAACCTAAACTGAAAAATAAAATTAGACTGAATTTTTAGTTAAAGCTGGACCTGGATTGCGTGCATATTTGAAAACATTATATAAGGTTTAACGAATGTATGATTAGATCATTGACCAGTGTTATTCTGTTAAGTAGTTTTGCAGGATTTTCTCTTGCAAGAAGAATTTGTTGTACTCGCATTATTGTTTCCTTTGGGATCGTAGACAATGACTCTGTAGTCTGATTCATTAATATTGGTTGTCTTCAGCAGAGAGTATCCAGATTTGACCTGCCAAGTATTAAATTTTTAATGTATTACTAGTTCTTTCACAGAGTAAGGCTTGTCTTTGTTCTTTGTATTTTTGTACCAGTACAGCTTGAATCAGATACAGATTTAATTTGTAGTATCACTAAATATGCCTCATTTAAAACACACACAATACACATATAAAAATGTTTATTGATGAAAATATTTCAATATGAATAGCTACCTTTTTAAATATTTGAAAGTATGCACTTCCAAATTTATTTTGAAAAGTGCCAGGGGGTGCTATGTGCTATGTACAATAAGTTAATTATTATGCTATTAACATTGATGATGGTGAATGTATATTAGTTAATGTGTTAATGACGTGTTAATTACTGTACATGTTGTGAAGACCCTTCAGGCTTGTTCTATGATGCAGCATGTCAAGTTGAACTAGACCAAGTAATCTGCAAAGCAGACTGTAAGTCTTAAAAATAACCCTTGTAAACATAAATTATAAATTAAATTATGCTTTTTATTATTCTTTTTCTTTCTGGTAGAATGAATAAGTAATTCTTCTGCTATCTGCACCTGTTAGAACCCAATACGGTCAGACTCTGTTTTCCCCAAGAGGATTGAAAGAGATTTGTTATGCAATAACTTCCGCTTTGTTTACGCTCTGGCATTTAGTGTATATTTTATATAGATTCATGTATTTTGCAACCTGAAAGATCTTTCTTTTTTTGTTTACCAGCTTGATTTGAAATGAAAGACACTCACACTTAGTCTTTGGGTAAGCAGGTGAAATGTGGCCTTGTTTGATTAGGACTACTAGTTGATACTAAACTAATCTGTGTATACACATGTGATTCAGTTACAGCTCTTCAAGTTTAGTTGGCCAAATAGTTGAAATCTCAAGGGACCAGACATGAAAACAGAAAACTCAATGACAGTTTCAAATCATTTACAACAGAGGCCAGAATTTGTTGCTGTTTGTGAGAACATGGCATTATATATTTGTTGTCTTTTTCATCAGTATAGCTTGATGCTTTGAAAATGTCAAATATTTGAATTTTATTACTTTAACTTTTGAATTAGTGGTTGCCCATTTCTTTCTAATCATCAGTATTTTTGAAAAATACACCTGATGATAATCCTCAAGAGACTAATTTGGAGAAATACAAAATTATAGAATACGATGTTATTCATACAGTGGTATTTCTTATTTTTATGTCTTCAAAATCATTGTTTCATATTAAACAAAAGAAGTAAGTTAATGAATGAGAGTTCACAAATTTACTGAGGGTCTTGTGAGGATGTTTTTTAAATGACCCAAAACCAACTCTTAAAAATACAAAAATAAAATAGAAATGAGTGTTTCTGTAAGGCAGTTACTCAGTCTTTTAGATTCTTTTAACATAATATATATAAGAGGTGGTAAAGAGTTAGTTCAGACTGTAAAGCCAGACTGTCCTGCATCCAGTTCTAGCTTTTTCACCTTCTAGCTATGTGACCATGAGCATTGGATCTAACCGTGGTGTGCCTCAGTTTCATGATAATTAAAATGGGCTTAAGAATAGTACCTACCTTACTTAGGGGTGATTAGTTAATACAGGTAAAGTACTTTGAGTAGTGTCTAGCACATAGAAAGCTCTCAATAAATGTGAGGTCTTATTATTAACCTACCTTTGATATTATACTAAAAATTATTTGGAAGCATTTAATTTTCACAAACTCTTTGATTTCCCTAGGACCTATTTTGAACGTGAGTTTTTGGTTTCCAGTCATTATAGTCTTGTACTTCATCACAGAAAAACACCTTATTTTTAATGATGGTTTTATTACTCCAGTATTGTTTACATCCACCTGGAGTCATCCCAGATTTTTCCATTCATCTAACCTTGCTTGATTTCCTATAGCACAGCTCTTGAAGATTTATATTGGTGTGGAAGGATATTCTGACCAGGATTTTGGTCTCTCTTGCAAATATTTGTGTATCTCTTGTTTACAGCCCCAGTGTCCTCTTGTAATACCCATGCAAAATGGGATTCTAATAAATCTTGTGCTCAGCATTACACATTGTTTGTTTTAGCTGCCTTCCACTTCATGCTTCCTCCTTTAAGAGCGAGCCATTATGAAAGGTTAGATTCACAGTTAGCAGGCTTTAGCTCTCCCTTTTGAATCAGTGAGGTTGCCGTTTTATTGCTCTCCAACTTACACTTCAGTGATGAGAGTAAACTAGCATCAGATTAAAGGTCAGCAAATCCCATCAAAGAGAGGAATATTAGGGGCAGAGATAGTTGGAGAGGCAGCACACCACTGGGTATTGACAGGGTGATTCCAGGGTATCAGTCAGCAGAATTATAGCTGCCCAGAGAGTCAGTACAGCTTTAATGAGCCTGTGTGAAGAGGAAGAGGGTGGATTTATGTAGTTCCTCATAATTTTCTGTAGAGACTGTTATTGCAGACATTCTGTGGAGTGTTCTGGTCTTTCATTTAATTCAAAGGTCCTGGAGCTTATCCATCCTCTAAATTCCTTTTTGTTAGCTCAAATCAAAGTTGACATTTCCATGGTTTACCACCTAAAACACCCAGTTCAAAATCAGGTCTCTTTGGGCAATTTTGAAATCTGTATATTGTTAATATAAATCTATAATCATATTTATCTTAATGCATGCATATTTCCTCTTCAGAGAAGTGGGTCGAATAATGAACATTTCTTTTCATAACTAAGCAACAAGGGAAGATGTAAATTTATACATTGCCCTCTAAGTAACTGGGAAAAAAACTGATTATGTTATGGTGCTTTTCAGCGATCTTAATGTTCATCCTCCTTAAATTGACTTTCCTAATTAATTGTTTATCTGCCCATTTGTGTGTACCCCTATCTCACCCTTTATGCCGCCAATACCCATCCTCCTAACTGGAAAACAATTCTTTTAATCCCTGGAGGGAAAATGTTTTTAATTGTTCTAATGAGGAATACTGCATTTAATTGCTGTTATTTTCAGTTCCACCTTGATTTTGATGTCTTTATAGTGAATTTGACTCACATTCATTTCTTATCAAAGGGAGATTAAATCTATGTGGTTTTGAGATCTGGACTATGCTTTGAGAAGTCAGATGTTTGTGAAAAATGTCTTTGGATTTTTTTCTTTTTTCTTTTGATTTCTTTGCTGTAGATTAGTTTCCCAAAGGGTTAATGAAAGATATATTGACTTTTTTAGTTATGCTTTTATTTATTCATGACCATGAAAATTTGTCAGTACACTTGTGAAAATTTATCAATTATCAGTTGTGAAAAATTGTGAATACACTTGCACTAGAATGTTTCATTTTATTACCTAGTTAAACCAGCCACTTTTTGTAATTTGTATTTAAGAATATGCTGTTTTGATTATATTTCTAAGTAAATAAATTTTTCCATTATTAACATAGAAGTCTTGTTTGTGTTATTTGCTGCTGGGAAGATGCTCTGAAGCTTCTGCCATTGTCCTTTGCATGTCATGTGGGTGGTTATGCTTTTTAGACACTTACATGGTTTTTAATGGAAGAGAGTGATGGATATGATACTACCATGAGAAGCACTAATATCCTTTTTGAAGTTCACCATTGACTGAAACATCTATAGTACTTACAGCAAAATATAAACTTAAGAGAGATGCATACAGATGAACGTTACATAGGAATATAGAAGCCATTTTTAGTCATTAATTAGATGCTGTATTTATATTAAAGAGTCAGCACACTTTAAAATCATGTGGAAAGTCTAGTAAAGTTCATGTTTCCTATAATCATGCCATGCTTCACAAAGCCTTTTCAATAAAACTGAGTCTGTGTCCTTTATAATAATACAGATAAAACTTTATGCTGCGCTGTTACATTGGAATGTACTGAGAATGCCAATGACCCTCATGCCGTATTTACTAGCACGCTATTTTGAGCAGTGCCTGTGCATCAAGATAATTTGGCATTGCAAAAACAATAAAATGGACATTCCTTCCTGCAAGAGGAAAAAGAAAACCAGTGGGTATCTACTATTCATAATGAAGTCAAGTGACTGTAATTTATATATTCACTTTTGAACATTTTAGAGAAAAGGGAAAGAAGATGGCTACAGGAAAGGAAATGAAAACAAAGATAAGCATGAGATTAATTATCTGATAGGGGCAGGGTTCTTGCTCCCACGAGGGACATATGAATGACATTTACTGATCACCTTAAATTACAAAGTAAGTATATATGGTATTTTAATTCAAGTGGGGTCTAGTATTTTCATTTGAGAAAAATTATGAATAAAAATTTCTCCCCATTGGTAGTTTCTGACCAAAAATTTTGTGTCATTTGTGTATGATACTATAGATATGTATCATCATATCTGTATGGTTTTTAAAAATACCATTCATTTCAGCTGTGGATCATTTGAATAAAGATTTCTAAAATACTAATTGAGAGGATGCATAGCTTTGGTGAAAATTTAACCAATTTTAACAAGAACACTGTGTAGCCAGTTATAACATCTTAATGAGTACATGTGCAGGAAGAAGAGTCCTTATTTCAGAACAAATCAACAGCACCATTTACTTTCTATGCGTTTTTCTACACATGGCTGTTCTTTACATTTCTGTGCTTATTTGAAACGTGTGACCAGAGACCACTAATAATGAGCAACTATCATGAGTGTTTCATCATCAGCACACATCAAAATGGCATTCTACTTCTGGAAGTGATAAGAGAGTAAAAGTAACACAAAAGAGCAAAAGAAGGAACCAGAAACTTAGGTCATAATAATTGAGATGGCTAAAAGCAATAAAACTATATACCATTAAAATATGTTGCAAAATAATGTCAACACAACCTATGGTAAATAAATTTTGATACATAAAAATGCCAGAATTTTTAAAAAAGATCAGATTTGACCATGTAATGAATATTATGAAAAATTAGATAACCATTTTGATTGTAGGACAGACATGTTTCAGATTAGACTTCAAGATTATAATGTTCCATTTTCACCAATGATATGAAGTAACTACTTATTTGACTTTTAAAAATGTAGTATTTTAATTAAAAAAGACTTTAATTCATATGATTTAAAGTGAATACCACTGTTATTTTTAAAGTGACAATTGTATGTCAGGAACTATTTTAGGCATTTTATGTCTTTGAACTTCATAGTGATTCTTGAGTTTGTGGTATCCCTATTTACAGACAATGAACCAGGGG